>NC_057417.1:23474610-23556179 GCF_019320065.1 Cervus canadensis | reverse complement strand
ATAACCCTATATGCAAAACAGAAAAAGAGACACAGAAATACAGAACAGACTATTGAACTCTGTGGGAGAATGTGAGGGTGGGATGTTTCAAAAGAACAGCATGTATACTATCTATGGTGAAACAGATCCCCAGCCCAGGTGGGATGCATGAGACAAGTGCTCGGGCCTGGTGCACTGGGAAGACCCAGAGGAATCGGGTGGAGAGGGAGGTGGGAGGGGGAATCGGGATGGGGAATACGTGTAAATCTATGGGTGATTCATATCAATGTATGACAAAACCCACTGAAATGTTGTGAAGTAATTAGCCTCCAACTAATAAAAAATTAAAAAAAAAAAAAAAAAGAAAACTGTGACCTAAGAAAGGCAAACCTTAAAAGCAGTCACTCATTTCTTCCAAGGAAAAGAAGCTAGTCATTAAAAACAAAAATCTTAAATTATCAAAACTATATACTGAGGCGAATAAAGGAAAAAAATGTGAATGATTTTCTTTGTTCACTTGTTTACTTTCCCTGTGGAAAATGTGTCCTTAAGGTCACAGGATAAGTTTTCTTGAAGACAGCTTGGTGGAAAGGGTGGCAGGGATTGACTGGAGAATGAAAACAGGTAGGTTCTGGCCTCTTCTCATTTGTTGTTGATTTAATCTTTAAGACTGAATTCATCCTTAAGGTGAGATCAATTGTTTATAATGATTTTCATCTTAACAAATTCAGAAGTAGATGACAGAAATTTTATATGAATATTCCTTTTTAGGCACAATCTTGTAACAGATCAGTTATCAGAATATGGTCTGTAAGAAAATTAAAACAAAATATATGTAGTCGCCAAGTTGTATCTGACTCTTTTGTGACCCTATGGACTGCAGCCTGCCAGGCTCCTCTGTGGATTTCCCAGGCAAGAGTACTGAAGTGGGTTTCCATTTCCTTCTCCAGGGTATCCTCCTGACCTAGGTTTTGAACCCACGTCTCCCGCGTTGGCAAGTGGTAAAACCACTGAGCCACCTGGGAAGCTCCACATACACTGAGGTTTTAAAGACTTGCTCCTCACGTTTTGAAGAAACTCTTTTCCCCATTGGCTTTCTTAAATCATCTCACAAATAGCGCTTGTCCAAAATGACCCACAGAATTTGAGGCATAGCTTACATACAGAAACAAATCAAAATTTTTCTTCGGGGAGATGTTTGGACCTTAATTAATTACTATGTCAGATTTTCAAAAGCAGTTGATTTTAAGTGGTTTATGCCAGCCAAAGTTAGAAGAGAATCCTAAATTCATTCCTTATTTTAAAGTGCGGGATCATTGAGAGGTTTGGAGTGCAGCATTTTGTTGAAAAATTAAATGGGAAAGACTGTTCTGAGGATCTTAGAAGAGTAGCTTGGTTCATCCAGGCTGAACCCAGTCGATTTCAAAGCCCATCTAAAAGCAACTCTCAGCAAGTCTTGCCTCTGACGTTTTCCCAATCAGTAATATTACCAGAGCAGAGAAGTTCACATCTTTATGTGTGTGTGTGTGTGTGGCCCACATAAGGAGTGCCAAGACATTTCACATTCTTAACTGGTTTATTAACTTTCCTCCTCCACAGACTATTTGCTCTACAGTGCTCCCCAATTGAAGACATCTCTCCCCTAGTTATTCTTTCAGCTGCCCTTTCTCCCAAGAGGCATGAAAGGGAAACCCAAGCGTAACCTCAGGGCAGGCTTAGCAGCTGGGAGTCGCCACTTCTGTTCTTGGTGAGCTGAGGGCCTGGTCAGCCCTGGAGAACAGGGTGGAAACGGGACCACTCCATCCTCTCTTTCTCCCTCCCTGTGCCTTCCAGAGCTCTGACAGGCCTCCTGGCCGGGTGAGGAGATGCCCTGCAGCTGGCGGTGGTGTCTCTGATGGCCAGTGTCCCCCCTGCCTGTGCTGAGTCACGTCAGTCGTGTCTGTAGTGAAGTTTCCATCCAGATGGAAGTGGAAACCCACTTCAGTATTCTTGCCTGGGAAATCCACAGAGGAGCCTGGCAGGCTGCAGCCCACAGGGTCGCAAAAGAGTCGGATACGACTTGGCGACTAAACAACCACATATTTTAATTTTCTTACAGACCGTATTCTGATAACCGATCTGTTAAAAGATTGTGCCTAAACCTACGTTCTTTTCCATCCAAAATACAGAATACGCTTAATGACTATAGTAACAAAGAGCATCCAGAGTTGCCTGGATAAACGTGATAGAGGTGATTCAGGAAAGCGTTAACAGTGGCAGAATCTAGACTGGGGGACGTGTGCGTGTGGTGATGAGGCTGGGAGTGGAGAGGAACGTGGTGGTGGTTTGGTCGCTAAGCTGTGCCTCTGCAACCCCGTGAACTATAGCTTAGTAGGCTACAGTCCATGGGAGTCTCCAGACAAGAATACTGGAGTGGGTTGCCATTTCCTCCTCCAGGGATCGAACCCATGTCTCTTACATCTCCTGCACTGGCAGGCAGGTTCATTACCACTAGCACCACCTGGAAAGCCCTAATGTTCCCTAGCACCTTCCTACTCTGACCCTCCACCTCCCCACTCCCTGGATCCTTCCTGGTCAAGAGCCCAGCACCTAAAGGCGCTACTACCATCCCCATTTCTCCTTGTGTGGACCTTCTCCTTTGCATACTTCTTGGAAAGTTCCATGGTGCTCAGTTCCTGTTTACCTGCCTAAAATCCCCTGGGGGCTTCCAGGCTCTATTAGAGAACTTAGCATTCAACTCTAGTTTTTGTTTTATAACCAGTCATACCCCGAATTTGTGAAATCCTTCGGGGCAGGGCTCAGGTCTTACTCTTCAGTGAATCCACAGTTTCCTGAAACGTGGCAGGCAGGCAGCAGTTACTGAGTTGTCAAATGACTCATTCCATGCTATGGATACTGAAGCTGGGGAAATTATTTATTCTGCTTCTGAGACTATGAAGACTTCAGGAATGTGTAGAAGCCGGACCTCAGATGCCCTCTTCCTTCTGAGGTTAAGACAAGTTGAAAAGCTGTTGTGATTGGATGAACAGTCTTAAGACCACTGCCATGGACTTTTACTCACCTCTTATTATAGAGTATGTGAGTCTATTTGCCCGTTATTAAACAATAACTAGTAGTAGGACCACCGAGTTTTTTCTTGTGATAGAATTTGCATACCATAAAATTCACTCTTACTGTGCACGATTCAGTGGCTTTTTAGTATAAACACAAAGTTATGCAGTTCTCATAACAATCAATATTAAAACATTTTCACCAGAAAATGAAACCTGACAAACCTTAGCTATTAATACCCCTTCAATCTCCCATGCCCCTCAGTCCTAGGCAACTATGAATCTACTGTTGGTCTCTATAGATTTATCTCTTCTGGACTTTATATGAGTGGAATCATATAGTATATACTCAAAGGACATGAGTTTGAGCAAACTCAGGGAGATGGTGAAGGATAGGGAAGCCTGGCATGCTGCAGTCCGTGGGGTCACAAAGAGTTGGACAAGACTGAGTGACTGAACAACATACAGTATGTGGTCTTTTATGAGTGCCTTTTTTCACTTAGCATGTTTTCAAGGTTCATCCCTGTTGTAGCGTGTACCATTATTTTTTTTTTTACTCCCAATTAATATTCCGTTGTCTAGATTTGCCACATTTTTATTCATCAGCTGATGAACATTTGGATTGTTTCTGTTCTTCAGCTATTATGAATAGCACTGCTATGAACATTCATGCACAAGTTTTTGTGTGGCCATACATTTTCATTTCTTTTAGATATGTACCTAGGAATACGATAGCTGGGTCAAATGGTAACTGGAACTGCCAGCCTGTTTACTAAAGTGACTGTGCCATTTGCAACCCCACCAACAGTGTATTAGGGTTGCAATTTCTCCGAATTCTTGTCAGCCCTTGTTATTGTCTGTTATTTCTGATTAAAGCAATCCTGTGTGTGTGCATGGTATCTCATTGTGGTTTTGGCCAGCATTTCCCTGATGGCTAATGATTTCGAGCATCTTTTCATGTGCTTATTGGCCATTTGTATATCTTCTTTAGAGAAAGTCTGTCACATCCTTTGCCTGATTTTTTAACTGGGTTGTCTTTTTATTATTGAGTTGTTATAGTTCTTTATATATCCTGGATCCTAACCCTTTATCATACATATGATTTGCAAATATTTTCTCCCATTCTGTGGATAGTCTTTTTCACTGTCTTGATAATATATTTTGAAGTACTTTTATTGTTTAAGCAAAACTGAACACTGGTTATCCCACCTTGTAGTGATTATTTGTTTCATGTCTATTAGGAAGGCATCCTACTAATTTTCTCTTTCTCCTCCTCTTCTTTTTTATTTTTTTAGCTTTTTATTTGGAAATGTCAAACAGAAAGACTAAGAATTAGAATAGCACAAAACCTGTATCCCCTTTATCCAGATCCATCCTTTAATTTTTGCTGCATTTGTCATTTCTGTTTTTCAGTATGTATGTATGTATATACACAGACACACAGACACGCACACAGACAGTTGCATTCTGAGCCAGTTGAGAGTAAGCTGCATAAATCATGGTCCTTTAATGCTACATAATTCACTGAGTCTTTCCTAAGAATAGGGATGGTCTCTTAGGTCACCACAGTATAATTACCATCTTCACTAAATTTAACATTGACGTGACACTCTTCTGTCATCAATTCTCCGTAATTTACTTTCCTCATTTCACAATGTCGTTTATGGCACTTTTTTGCCCCTCCAGCATAGGGTCTAGTCTAAGATCAGGGGTTGCATCTGAGTAAGAAGATGAAGGTCTATGTAAATGTGTTTCCTAAACCCGTGCCTGTACTAGTACTTTGGGCTCCCACACTTTGTACTTCAGAATTTGTTGCTGAGCTCATCTGCCTGCCCCAGGACTCCTCACAGTTAATGGGGCTAAATTTCTTGGGCACTTTCCCAAAAAAAGAGGAAAGGAGGAGGCTGGGATGACCAGACTGCCCTAAGTCTGACAGACAGACTTTGGATTGACCTCTAGATACCATGGACTTATAACCAGGCCTTCCTGGTTTTCCTTGTGACTTAACAGGTAAAGAATCTGCCTGCAATGCGGGAGACCTGGGTTTGATCCCTGGGCTGGGAAGATCCCCTGAACAAGGGAAAGGCCACCCACTCCAGTATTCTGGCCTGGAGAATTCCATGGACTGTATAGTCATGGGGTCGCAAAGAGTCAGATTCGACTGAGTGACTTTCACTTCACTTCATAACCAGGTCGATTTCTTTCCAGTAGTGCTTTAAAAAAAAAAAATTATTTGGCTGTACTGGGTCTTAGTTGCAGTACCCAGGATTTTTTACTTGATGAATGTGGGTTCTAGTTCCCTGACCAGGGATTGAACCTGGGCCCCCTGCACTGGGAGTGCAGAGTCTTAGCCAGAGAACCACCAGGAAAGTCACCCGGCACTGCTCTTTATCCAGACCCCATCCTTCCATCGTGGGCATTTCCCTCCAGAAAGTCTGCTCTCTGAACACAAACAGCAGGGACCGGGGGTCCACTACAATTCTTTTTATCCAGTGACCTTGGGCTATTCCTGCCTGCCTCACCTTTAACCCAACTTGGTCTTTTTCTGTGTCACAAGGCGGCCCAGGCAGGCCTTCCATTCCCCCGGTGTCCTATTGCACATCTCCAGATAACGAGCTCTCTGAATCCCAGCAATTCTGTTTTAGGGTGTTACAGGAAAAGCAAGCACTATGTTCGAAAACAGGTGCAAAAACGCTTTCAAAGTAAATTAGTAATCATACCCGAAGTGTGTTATGCAGTGTAGTTTTCAAAGTGCCTTCTTGTTGCTCTATGTTATTATTCAGCGTAGGTGTAGTTATCTGTCCCCATAACAGACACTGAGGTAGGCATGGCGCGTGCGGTCTGCCGCCTTCTGTCCCCGAGGACGCCGCTGCGGGAGGCAGGCCGCGCACCTGGCTCCTCCGACTTCCCATCTTTTGGCGTTTCCACAGGGCTGCACATCCTAATCGCTTTGTTAATTAGAACTCAGTATTGCGGGTTTGGTCGAAATTGGTTTATGCACCATTCAAGAATAATAAACATTTACACCCTAGATTCTTAATGATCTGAGACAGCAGAGAAGTATATAAAAAGATTAGCCGCCTGATCATTTAATTCTGCAGGGGAGGGGCTTTGGGGAAGTCTCTGTCGGCAGACAGCTTAAGGGAATCAGATGGGATGTTTGCTGGGACTCTTGCAGACTTAGAGCTCATGGTGTTTAATAATCACAGTTTACATCATTCCAAGTCAGGGAGTGTTTCTGTTGCATAAATAGAACATTCTACAGAACTGAGAAAACCTGACTTAGAGCAGGACAAGTGCTGTACAAGATGAAAGATGCCAACTGTTGAGTTGATGTACTGGCCTCCCCACCCCCACGACCCCCACCCACCAGGTAATCTTATATGAAAGTTTTCAAATACACAGAAAAGTTGAGAGCGTAATATAGTGAACACCTGTATTCCTCTCCAGGGGCTTCCCAGGTGGCTCAGTGGCAAAGCCTGCCATGCAGGAGATGTGGGTTCAGTCCCTGGGTCAGGAGGGTCCCCTGGAGAAGGAAATGGCATCCCAGTCCGGTATTCTTGCCTGGGAAATCCCATGGACAGTGGAGCCTGGCAGGCCACAGTCCATGGGGCTGCAAAGAGTTGGACACGACTGAGCAACTAAACCACCACCACCACCACATTCCTCTCCACTCCCAGCCTGACCGACATGCACATCCCAGTCTAGATTCTGCCTTTGTCAACATTTTCCTAGGTCAGCTTTATCACGTTTATCCAGTCAGTTTGGGGTGCAATTTGTTATTATAGACATTAAACATATTTGGGGTGCAAAGGAGCCTATAGTCTGTTTTGGCTCAGATCCCTTTTATTTCTCAGAATCCTTTTGAGCTTGGACAACCCAGGGTCCAGCTGACAGCAAAGACCTCGATTCCTCTCATGTCACTTGAAAGCCCACTGTGTATGCCAGGCTTCCCGTAATGCTCGCTCACTCAGACCTGTGAACCTTGGGAAGTGCCAACGGGGAAATACAAATATCCAGACACCCCCTCTGCACCCCCAGTTTTTTTTGGCTGGGTCAGGTCTCAGTTGCGACCTGAGGGAGCTTCGTTGCATCTTGCAGGATCTTTCATTACGGCACACAAATTCTCTGGTTATGGCACATGTGCTTAGTCACTCTGTGGCATGTGGGATTTTAGTTCCTCAACCGGGGATCAAACCCATGTCCCCTGCATTGCAAGGCGGATTCTTAACCACTGAACCACTAGGGAAGTCTCCCCCACCACCCCTGCTTTTTAATGTAAGAGAAAACTGTACCAGAATGAGGTTGGATGGGGTAGGGGGGAGCAGTATTATGTGTATTTTGGCATTGGGTGGGTGTTAGGAGGTAAGCTTCGGCAAGGTGAAGTGAATATGGTAGTATGGTAATTTGCCATCTTTTCTGCTCACTGGAAATAATATTGTCCTTTTTGGACCACTCAGTGAATTAAGAGTTCCCAGGAATAGAAAGTAAAGCCATAGAATAACTGCAAGAAGTCCCCAAGTTAATTTTTCAGTTGTGGTATAATACCTCCTTGAGTCATTTTATTGCCTTTCCAAGATTCTTAAACTCTGTTTATCATTATCTCTGCCTCTTTTCAAAATGGAGGCAATGACTTATTAAAGAGGCTGTTATGAGACATAGAAGAGCTGCTTTAATGTTTCATAATTATCTGAACTTACATTCCGTGAAGCCCTGCAGAAGGTTAAGGAAGAAGTATTTGGTATTTTAAGGTAGTAAGAGATAATTATAAGCTTTCAACTTAAGGTCAAGATAATAAGTAAACCTGGAGGAGGGAGAAATAAGTCTCCAATCCCTCAGGTGGAAAAGTGCAGCTTATTCGAGGGTAAGTGGCCTCTTCTCTAAGAATAAAGCCTTGCCCAAGGAGCGCTGAAATAGCTTATCACTGGAGGCAGTGGCCTGGGAGATGTACTTGCTTCACTTTTTTTTTTTTCCTCTGCCTTACTTAGATCTTTCTAAAATCCAGAAACAAACAGAATGAAATTGGCTTTTGAAAGCAAATGGGACATGGCAAGTTCAGTTGGTTTGTTCAGGACTTCCCCTCTGTCCTTCCTGTTGGGGAGAAAAATGGGTGATGAAGGTCAGCAAGAGATGTGCTTTGGGGCCAAGGCTGGGTTCCCAGCTCTGACCTTCGGGGCACAGGTGGGGTTGTCTTGCTGGTTTGGGGGGTATTATGTAGGTCTTTGACTTTATGCTCTAGTGGAGAGTTTACTTGTGAATCAAGTTAACACCAGATGCATTGACCTGTCTTCTTCATGTCCTGTGTCAGGGGATGCGTCTGTGTGTTAAAAGTTATTTTCCCTCCAACTAAAGCACACATTGGCTTCTCTGTGGTGGTTTTGTGTCTTCCTGAAATCTCCCCATTTGAAAAACAGAGCATCTGGGGAGTGGGAAAATAACAGATCATCAGAATGTGTGCAGAGAAGGGAAAAGAAATAGAGCTAACCAGACAAATCCCACTCCAGTATTCTTGCCTGGGAAATCCCGTGGACAGAGGAGCCTGGAGGGCTGCAGTCTAAGGGATCGCAAAGAGTCGGACACAACTGAGTGGCTAAACAGTAACAAAACAGGTGGGCCACATTCATGAACCTTGAGGATGCCTTGTGTGACCCTGATGGAGAGAGCCACACACCTTTGAGAGACAGGAGACTTAAGGAAAGGGAAGTTCTCAAATTAAGAGGCTAAATGTTAGTTTATCCAAGTTAATTTGGAGGTTTAGATCAGTTATCAAAATTCTTAATTTGATTGACAGTGGGGAGGGGCAAGTTAAGTTTGGATTTGAAAAATCTATGAAGAAGGATGACCACTTCATGACCACTTCTGTTTTGTTTTGTTTATTTGGATGTGTACCTATAATAACTAGAATATGATGATATTGTGAAAAGACTTAAGTTACAATCAGATTATCCAAAAACAAATCGTGTTTTCACAGAAAAATTTTGTATAGGATAAAAGAGCCCTTATAAAATCAAAGGGGATGGGAGGAAAGATTATTCAACAGATGGTTAGATTTTCAGCTCACACCAGAATAAATTTCAATTTATTGATAGGTATATGCTACTGAGGGTGGGGGAAGTCAGCAATAAAAATCTATAGATTGTGTGTGTGTGTATATATATGAGATATATATATATATATATTTAGGAATGGTCATTATGCAGAACAGATGTTAGAATAAAAGTTAATTATGGATCCAAATGATAGAAAATAGGAATTTAAGGGAAAGATGAAAGAGTAGGCATGCTTTATTGCTGATAGTTTAGTCGTTTGGGAACAGGTATTTTTGTTTTCAGTCTTCCAAAATCAATGGTGTGGTTGAAATGTGTGTTTAAAGCAAAATGTACTTACATATATTTTAAATGCGGTTCATCTCTGTTTTTTTCCCAAAATGTCAGGTCAGTGCTTTTTATGTATAGTTGTTAATCCATCCAAATAGCATTGATTTAAGGAGGGATTTATGCTGATTGATGGAGTCATTAGTAGAAAGACCTTGTCCTTGGTGCCGAGAACACAGGGTTAGGAAAGGCTGTTCTGTGATGGGAGCGAGAAATGCCTAGCTGTCCATTCCTGAAGCCAGCTTATCAGAGTTGTATTTCCTGTTCCATATACTTGGGGGGAGCTTGTTTCCACAAAGTGCCTCTCTGACTGTTAGGAAGATCTAGACATACCCTAGATTGATTGCACAAGAGAGTCATAAATACGCCCTTCTCTTCCCCAGCGCCTGACCTCCTCACCCCTCCATCCTCCTTGTAAATCACAGGCATTCACGAGCCCCCTCTCGACAGCTGCATTAGCAGAGAGGAGGGGATCTTGTTGCCCATTGCAGGCTCCCCGTGAGCCAGAAGTTTTACCTTCTCCCATGTTGCATGTTCTAGTAACATCTATAGAGTAAATTATTCATGATCCCGAGAATTACAGTGGAATCAGAACTTCATGTTTCAGGTCAAATGGGATTTATTTTTGAAGCTCAGTTTGCTCTATTATTTGTCGTGTGAGAAAGAAATATCCTGACTTCTCATATCCGGTTCTCATTTGTGTGTGATTTTGAAGCAAGAGATAGTTGCCGGATCAGCCTGAGCAGCATTTTTCTCTACTGCTCTGCCAGGATATACTTCTTTATTATCAGGGAGTCCACAGGATGTTGACATGACCTAAAATCCAGAGAGAAGGAGTAGCCAGGAGAGAGCCAACATGTGCTTCAGAGGTTTCGGGCTCCATCGTTAACCTTGAAGAGGGGGAAAGATCATTGCCCATTTTATCGACGAGGTGATTAGCAGTAAAATATTATCATGTAGACAGATTATTATACTGCAGCCAATAAGCAATAAAGAGAAGCATTTTAAGGTATGAATTAATTAGATTTTAAAATTTAGGCTGTAGGAATTAACAGAGTCCACTGTTGAAGGTTTCTACTGAAGACATTCTTTAAGCAACTCTGATGAGATAACAAAAGTCCAGAAGCTGAAAACTGAGATGAGAGGTGTGGTTGAGTGGTCCTTGGACTCCTGAGTGCAGTTGGGAAACTTTGAGACTTTATGGGCTTGTCTGACAACTTTCCTAAGGACTAGAAAGCGAAGTCTTCCCAGAAGGCCAGCCCCAGAGGAAAGTTATAGACATCAAGTTGTCAACGTGCAGTTGTCTTGTGGTGCCAGGTCTGTCCTTAAACCATGGGGAGATGGATGAGAGGGCAACCAATGACCCTCCTCACTGCTTTTCTTCTTGCCACTAAAACCTGTAATTCCAAAGCTGTCTTCTCTGATTGGTCAGGCAGACAGGTGTTGCTACTGGAGGCGATGAACGGGCTTCAATAGAAGCACTTAGGTAGCGAAACATGTTTTTCTTCTTGGCTGTATGACCTACCTGTGTGTGTAACGTGGTGTGTTGGGCCAAGCAGCTGGTGGATTGAGTCTTTTGAAAGTGACTTGCTACCTGCAAGGCAAGGCAGGTGGCCAGTATGTAAAGAATCAGCATGAATCCCTCTGCTGAGGCCAGTGCGGGAGTTGGAGCTAGGCTGCATTCATATGGTGGAAAATGTCTTTTCCACCTTTTTTCTGGCATGTGGAGCATTCCGAGTCACTTCTTTGTGAAGGCCGCACCCACTGGGAAAGTTTGAATCTGCTTTCTGTCACTCTGGGGAGCTTTCCTGTTCTGCATTGGACATCTGGTTTTAGAGGAATCTTCCAAGCAGTGTATCCCCTGGAAGGATGATCCCACATCCTCTGGTGCTGCTGGAACAAGAGAGGCTTCGTGTGTCTTTTTCTGTCTTTCGCATGGAAGCCGTGGAAACATCTCTCAGAAGGAAGGGGCTTCGTGTTCCCACCAGAGAGTCTGAGCTAGAGACAGATCTTACTTAATCTGCTTTTACTAGCTCCTCACCTTTGAGTCAAAATGAATTTTCCATTCGGGGGACCTCAGTCTCTAAAGGAGAGCTTCAGTCTCTGCCAGACCAGCTGAGGATGATTCCGGGGCAAGATCGTAGCCTGGTTACCTGTGAGTACTCTTCCTAACCTCTGCTTGTTGTTGTTCAGTCATGTCCGACTGCAACCCCATGGACTGCAGCACACCAGGCTTCCCTGTCCTTCACCATCTCCTAGAGTTTGCTCAAACTCATGTCCATTGATTTGGTAATATCATCCAACCATCTCATCCTCTGTCGTCCCCTTCTCCTCCTGCCCTCAGTCTTTCCCAGCATCATTCTTTCCCAGTGAGTCAGCTGTTCGCATCAGTTGGCCAGAGCGTTAGAGCACCAGTCCTTCCAGTGAATACTCAGGGTTGATTTCCTTTAGGATTGACTCTGTCTGATGCTTGTTCTTCCTGTTCCATAGATCTTTATCTTTTTTTTTTTTTTTTTAAAGGTCAGACAGCATGACTTCAGTGACGTGTCTGGCTCTCCAGTTATGAGATGGGGAAGAATTGTAACTTGCCCAGAATCACGAAGCTCAATTTAAATAATTTAAATTGTAGAACCTTTTGGGTGGCGGGAGACAGGAATGGTGACCTAGACCCAGCCATTTGTCTGATGTGTGAATCTCCTGTCTGTGGCTCCTTTGTCAGATGGTCACACAGCTCGAGGCCGAGCCCACCCAGAGACACCTTTGTGGAAGCGCTGTTCTAGACTTTTTGTGTGCTCAGTCATCAACTCTTTGGGACCCCATGGACTATAGCCCATTAGGTTTCTCTGTCCATGGGATTTTCCTGGCAAGAATGCTGGAGTTGGTTGCCATTTCTTCCTCCATGTTCTAGCTTTGGGTAGCTGTAATTGTTAGAAAAGTCTCCTTTATGTTGGGCTAACACCTGTTCCCCATGTAGCTGTTCCCTCTTGGGGCCAGGTAGTACGAGTCATCTACTTTTTCCAAAGGACAGCCCCTCAGATCCTGAAGATAGCAGCGTTCCTGCCCTCCCCACCCCTCCCCTTCCCGCAGCCACCCCCAAGGAAACATGGCTTTGATTCTGTTCATCCCTCTCTGAACTTGCTCCAGCTTCTGTTCACCCCTTCAGAGGACAGCTGGCAGAGGCTGCTTCACCTGCCCTGCTTAATCAGCGCTCCCATCTGTATCGGCTTCCCACGTGGCTCATTGGTAAAGAACCTGCCCGCCAATGCAGGAGGTGCAAGAGATGCAGGCTCAATCCCTGGGTCGGGAGGATTCCTCTGAAGTAGGAAATGGTAACCCACTCCAGTATTCTTAGCTAGAAAATTTCATGGACAGAGAAGCCTGGCGGGCTACAGTCCATGGGGTCGGAAATAGTCGGACACACCCTGAGTGACTGGGCGGGCATGCACGCACACCATCTGTCCTCTCTCAGGTAGAAGTTCATGTTAAGACAGCCAAAACTTGCATGAGAATTGCTTTTGACAGACTTGGAGCTTCCTGTAAAGTGAGTGCTAAGAAAAGAAAGGAGAGGCTTAGTAGTCCTAAAGGTATTGGGTACACACTTAACAATTGGTGCTATTGTAGTTCCATTTTTTTTTTTTCTTTTAACCCCTCATTTCAGCTTGTAAAGCTTTGGGGATTCATACTTCTGTCATTAAGAGTTAGTCCTTCCTTCCTTTGCGATTTCAGAGGACTCTGATGCCTTTGTTAGAGCTTTCTGTATGCTGCACGATAGCTATTTATGTCTTTCCTCATTTAGTTATGAGTTCCACCACAATAGCCATCCTTACCGTTTTTCTCCTCTCTCTCCTACGCTCAGCTCTTGGTAAGTGCTTAACGCATTTTTGGTGGTGAATGAGTCAAAAATATTTGCTCTCTCAACTTTTGCATATTAATAAATAAGTTTACTTGATGAGTTCATTAGAGGGCAGTGCCTGAAAGCCCTCTTTGCAGCCCCCCAAAAACTATCCCATTTCCAACAGGACAGTTGACCTGTTCTTTGACGTGCTTTGTAAGGTGAGGTTCTTTCTGTCACAGATTCACTTAACTGTACAGTCAGTTCAGCCGTAACATTAGATGTATTCCTGGAAAATCACTGCTGTGTACACAATAGAGCGATTAAAACTACAGGACTTACGGGGGAAATGGGTTAGAAACGCACATGTTTCATCACTGACAGATGTTTTGTTTTGTTTTTTTAATAAACATAGTAACCTTATAAAAATAATAGCTTAGTTTTACACACGTTAAATGGCTAAGACATATAGAAATGCACCAGTAAATGTGGCATTTACCTTGAAATGAGCCTGATGGTCTGTGGACGTGGACATTAGAAAGATTTACCACATCTTGAGTTATCTTGACGTGCTGGCCAGAGAGGTTCTCTGACCCAGGAGGGAGGATCGTGGTGTGGATGGGTGAGCCTCAGTGTACGTGGTGAGCCGGGGTCACTGGCGGGGTTTGAAGTTCGTTTGTTCAGTGTAGCCCTGTGGACTCAGTTCAGTTGGGACAGTTTTCTGCATTCCCCGAGGGTTTCTTGCAGCCAACATTGCCCATAAGCGAATACAACGTTCACATTGGCACAAATTCACACTTTGAAAGCAAGCAACCCAGAAGTCCCTGTTCCTTCATTCTGTCATTTACTCAATCAGTAAAGCATTGTTTGGGTTCTTAAAGTATTCCTGGCACTGGTAATATAAAGATGCAGAAGCTGTAATACCTGCTCATTCTCAGGAAGCTCATAGTCTTAAAGACTAACTTGTTTTTACCAGGGGGAATGACGACACTGACTGAAAAGTAAGAACCATTCAAACTCCAGCTTTCAGATTTTAGAGAAACCTGCTAAATGTAACCAGGGACTAGGCTTATAAACTACTCTTCTGGCTGGAGCAATCTTTGGAAATTGGCTGGATGAGACAAGTCTGTCTCTTTAATATTTGTTAAACAAACAATGCCAAGGCTCTGAGGTGAAGTCATTTATTCAAAGTCACTTGACTAAGTTGTCACAAAGCCAGAACTTGAATCCAGTTAATGTTTGTACTATAGAGTATGCTTGCTAAGTCGCTCAGTCATGTCCGACTCTTTGCAACGCAATGGACTGTAGCCTGCCAGCTTCCTCTGTCTACAGGATTCCCCAGGCAAGAATGCTGGAGTGGGTTGCCATGCCCCCCTCCAGTAGATCTTCCCGACCCAGGGATCGAACCCACATCGCTTATGTCTCTTGCATTGACAGGCAGATTCTTTACCACTGGCGCCACCCAGAAAGCCCATACTATAGTATATTCCCCTCAAAATTATGTCATAAGGGATATATTAAATCCTCTTTATTTAGTGAGAAATCTAAACTTAATGTGTATATTTCCACTTTTCCATCTATTTATCGGTTTCGCCAATCCAGTTACTATTCGAAATAGGCTTCCTGTGGTTTTCTTATTGTTCTTTATGAAATCGGGTACTATACAAACTCACCAACACGCATCTTCTTCAGATTCTGTGCTCTGTAAGTACATGTCTTTGTTAGGGCAGACAGAAAGCTGTGCTTCTTTGTACCTTAAAAAAGATTTAAGCATTTGCCGTGAATTGACCTGGGGGTTTTGAAGGAGGAACACCCCCAGTTACGATGGTGGAATTTGTGGTGCATTCCAGAGGATTAAGGTGTCACTGCCTCTTGTCATGACATGCTTTCTTTTCCAGTTGATGGGCTGTTTCTTGTTTATATCTGGCCCCCTCATCCCAACCCCCCAACACTAACCATTTGGAAAATCTTATCTCAAGAACACCTTTGTGCCACGTCCACAGTTTTGACTGGGAGCCCTCATGACCCCATTGACTTTGGCTACTGTTACTGGGAGCAGTAGCCATTTGTAGCTTTCAGGAACTGAAGCAAAGAATGTGTGTGACACCTCAAGAGATCAGGAAGAGATGGTTGGTTGGTTGTTTTGTAAAAAAAGAAATGAGTATACTTTGAGCCCTTAGAGCTTACAAAGCATTTTCAAATTGTTCTCACTTTTTGAAAGGCCCCAGGAGATAGACTTTTTTTTTTCCCCACCCTCAGGGGACATATGAATTCTTGACCCAGTGCTTTGAAAACAACCAAATTCTAACTGGAATCATTTGTTCTCTGTGTGGTTGTTGGGAGAAAGCAATTTATAGGTCTGAGTAAGTCAGTATCTAAAGAAACAAAACCGATGTCAGTGATTAGAAATTGCAAATAACTTGTGGCCATTTGTTCCTGGTGAGGTGAACGAGCCAGTCTGTGCAGTGGCCTCAGAAGTCACCAAGGTTACAGATCGGCGCACATCCCTGGTTCGGGGACATGAACTTAATGCCCCACTGTGTTATCTCCTCTGCCTAGACTACCTTTAAGGTTGGGGCTTCAGAATGATCTTCATTTCTGCTTTAGGATTGAATGCCTTCCTTGGCACCTCAACAAGGAGGGCATTTAAGGAACAGGAATGTTTATATTCAGTTAGCCAACTTGGCTTCTGTGAACAAGGGTGGGAATAGCAAGCTGACTATCAGGCCTCACGTGGCTGCAAGGCGCGTGCCGTGATTGGGGCAGTAGATGAGCTGAAGAGGATGATGTTGGAAACAGCAGCAAGAACTCCAAGACCCTGTCTTTCAGGCTCTAAACCATCTCTTTGTGTCTTTATTAGTTCAAGTGCCCAAGTCTCACGTGGGACTCATCACTTGGCAGTGGTCCACAGCCCTCAGAGGGATAGTTTTCTCCCGCAGAAAAAGGGTTTCACCTCTCACGGAATCAAGATCTCAGATTGAAGCTGTGCTTGTGGTCAGGTGAAGGAGCCGAGTGTATAGCAGGATTCCCCTTCTAAGTGTTCTTGGGATGGGTGTGTGTGTGTGTTCGTCACTACGTCATATCCAACTCTTTGCTACCTCAAGGACTGTAGCCCACCAAGCTCCTCTGTCCATGGAATTGGGCAGGAATACTGGAGTGGGTAGCCATTCCCTTCTCCAGGGGATCTTCCTCACCCAGGGACTGAACCCTGGTCTCCTGCATCTCAGGCAGATTCTCTCCTACTGTCTTGAGCCACGGGATAAGCCCTATCTTACTACCTTTTCATCACCTCCCGACTTCCTTTTCAGTGAAGCATTTCCTCAGAAATATTGTGATTTGACTGCTAGATTTTCAATTTGTGAATTTTTCTTTGCAGATTTAAAAAATTCACTTTTATCCCCTGCTTTGTTGAAGAAGTCCTTACTTTTATACATCCTTGTTTCATGATCTCCCAATTTGATTTCTGCTCTGTGTGGGTGTGTTTCCTATTTGTCTTTGACAATCATAGAGAGTTTCGTTGTACCATGACAAAAACCTTTCTTTCCCCGCTCAACCTCATGTACTTTGGACTCAGTTATTGTTCTGCTACCATTCTTTCTAGCATTCACTGCTATGTAGTTTTTCTACTAACTGTTCAGAGGTTTTCTTTGGCTAATTTTAAAAACATTGTTTACTTTGATTTTCCCATAATGAATGTATGAGGCTGGTTGTACAGTTATCTGACTTTGTATCATGTTTCTGGATTTAAAGCCAAACCAGTATTCTGTTGAAAATTTAAATACTGTAGAAGGTGAAAAAATAAAAATCCTCTGACACTTCCCCATAACTGCCCCCCGGGCTAACAGCTGTTAGCGTTTTCTTGCTTATTTTTTTCAGCACACATACAAGTAGACTTGGACTCAGAAAGTCTTTAGACTGCTTTGTGTTTTTTTAAAAATTTATTTTACTGACGTATAGTTGATTTGCATTGTGTTGCTTTCTGCTGCAGCAAAGTGATTCAGTTATACATAGATAAACGTTCTTGTCCATATTCTTTTCCCTTATGGTTTATCACAGGATACTGACTATAGTTCCATGTACTGTACAGTAGGACCTTGTTTATCCGTCCTGCATGCGATAGCTCACATCGGCTCGTCTCAGACCTCCAGTCCATCCCTCCCCATCCGTCTCTCCGTTGGCAGCACGTCTGTGCCCTGTCTGTGAGTCCTGCAGACTGCTTTAGATCCAGCACATAGACCTCAGGCAGGCCATCGGCAAATGCCTAAAGAAGCTTTACCTACCTTTGATTATCAATAAGTCTCTCTCTCCTTTCACATTATGTGCTTTTTGATTGCCCTGCTTTTTTTGTTATGCCAAAACCTCCAAAACTATTAGAATCTTTTATGATTCAAAATAGAACATTAGTTTTATTATATATTGAAAATGGATCCTTAAGCTTCATAATGGCTTCTAGTTATTTTGCATTTGTTTGTGTTATGTACTATTATTTTATTGCAGTATAATGTTCAATTATGGAAACGACTCCAAAGAGACATGATTTTTCTGGCTTAATGTGTAATTGTTTGTTGAGTATTTTTCTCACTATAGTGATTTTTTTTCCCCTTTTGAATTGCAAATATAAAGAAACTTGCTTAGTTTTGGTAAATTGATTATTATGTGACTTAAGAAATCAAATATTTTTCAAATATTCACTCAATGGAAAGTGAAAGTGTTAAGTCACTCAGTCGTGTCCAACTCTGCGACCCCATGGACTATAGCCTGCCAGGTTCCTCTGTCCATGGGATTCTCCAGGCAAGAATACTGGAGTGGGTTGCCATTCACTTCTCCAGGGGATCTTCCCAACCCAGGGATCGAACTCCGGTCTCCTGCATTGCAGGCGGATTCTTCACCATCTGAGCCAGCAGGGACGCCCCTGAATATCTAGAATAAAAGTTCATCAGAGGGCCCTGGCGGTTCAGCCGGGGGCTGTGGTGACTGGGGGCAGACTAGCGAGGTGGTGTGACTGGGGCAGGGTGTTGGCAGGTGGGGTTCAGAAGTGCCTGTACGTGTGAGAAGGGAGCGAGCAGAGCGCAGAGCCGGCGGGTGGTGGGCGGTCAGGAGCAGAGAGAGTGCACAGGGGCCCCGGCGAGGGGTGTGGGTCTGTCCTACCTAAGATGAGAAGCCATTGGGAGTTTAATTCTGTTTGATATTTTAACTGGAGAATCGTTGATTTACAGTGTGTTAATTTCTGCCGTGCAGCAAAGTGATTCGGTCATGCATGTATGTATTCTTTTTTAATACTCTTTTCATTATGATTTATCCTAGGATAGTGAATATAGTTCCTCCTGCTCTACAGTAGGACCTTGTTTGTCCATCCTATGTTGCTGCTGTTGTTTAATTGCTAAATTGTGTCCCTGGTCCCACTCTTTCATGACCCCATGGACTATGGCCTATGAGGCTCCTCTGTCCATGGGATTTCCCAGGCAAGAAGACAGGGGTGGGCTGCCATTTCCTTCTTCAGGGGATCTTCCTGACCCAGGGATCAAACCCGAGTCTCCTGTACTTGCAGGCAGGTTCTTTACCACTGAGCCACCTGGGAAACGACCCATTCTATGTGTCACAGCTTATATCTGCTAACTCCAACCTTTCACTCCGTCTCGCCCCCCAATCCCGTCCCCATTGGCAACCACACGTCTGTTCTCTATGTCTGTGAGTCTCTTTTTGTTTCATCGATAGGTTCATTTGTCATATTTTATATGCCACGTATAAGTGATGTCATTTGGTATTTGTCTTTCTCTGTCTGACTTACTTCACTTGGTATGATCTCTACTTGTATTCATGTTGATGCTAATGGCATTATTTCATTCTTTTTTTATGGCTGAGGAGTACTCCATTATATATGTGTACCACATCTTTATCCATTCATCTGTTGTTGGACAGTTAGGCTGTTTCCATATCTTGGCTATTGTGAATAGTGCTACTGTTAACAGGAGTGATGATCTTTTTGAACCAGAAGTTCGTCTGGATATATGCCCAGGAGTAGCTAGATCCTATGGTAATTCTATTTTTATCTTTCTGAAGAACCTCCATATTCCACAGTGGCTGTGGAGTTTTAAACAAGGGATTGACAGCATGGTCCGATTGATATGTAAAAATGCACTCAGGCCACTGAGGGACAGCAGGTTCTGTAACTGTTGTTTTCTCTGTGTTAAGTGGCATTATATAAGCAGTATTCACACCCAGCCACTGATTACTGTTAAAGGGGAATGAAAGCAGGTTGATCAGTGGTTCTCAGTGCAGATGATGGGGACAGAGGATCCAGAGTTGGAGTGGGGGGATGGGCTTGGTTTGAGGCTTGTTGAGCTGGAAATGCGGATGTAGGACGGCCGAGCAGACATGGTCGGCCTGCAGCTGAAGAGGAAGCAGATCTCTGCTACCTTTCTTTCACTTTATGTTTTGAAGGCATCTCTGGACTTAAAATTCAGGTGTTTGCTGGTGGGTTTGAGTCACTGAGACAGTACGCGCCCCAAGCCTCAACTTGGTTGTCTGACAGCATTTCCCTTGCAGGATTATGGTTCTAAGTGAGAGGAGACGCTGCTGTTTTGGTGTCTTATTCCAACTCCATCTCCATCCAAGGACAGTCAGAATTTCCCGCTTGTTTATTTCTAAAGGGTGATTTTTAAGCATTTCAGATTGGAAAGGTGACTCAAGCAGAAAGGCAGTTTCAGAACCCAGAGTTCTAACCATTTACACCACAGAACCCAGTGGGGTTCCAGTTTCTAATAGGCTAGCATCATCTGTGTCTTCACTGCTTTCCTGAACCTTATAGACATGTAGCTTCAGATTTTATACTTGAACATGTTTCCCTTTTCTGTGATAAATTAAAGGTAGTGAAATAATGACAAGTGATGAAATAATGGCAAATGAAAATATGGCAAGAGATTTTTTCCCCCGTGTGTGCATGTTCAGTTGCCTCAGTCATGTCCGACTCTTCGCAACCCCATGGACTGTATAGCCCACCAGACTCCGTTGTCCATGGGCATTCTTCAGGCAAGAAGGCTGGAGTGGGTTGCCATGCCCTCCTCCAGGGATCTTCCCGAGCCAGGGATCAAGCCTGCGTCTCCTGTGTCTCCTGCATTGCAGGTGGATTCTTTCCTCCTGAGCCCTTTTCTTTTCCCCCTGTTACTTGCTCAGTCGTGTCCGACTCTTTTGTGACCCCATGGACTGTAGCCCACCAGACTCCTCTGTCCATGGGGCTCTCCAGGCACGAATACTAGAGTGGGTCACCATTTCCTTCTCCAGGGGATCTTCCCGACCCAGGGATCGAACCAGGGTCTCCTGCATTGCAGGTGGATTCTTTACTGTCTGAGCCACTGGATTATCTATAGAAAGTCAGTTTAAGGCTTGTCTGACTTATCCTTTGAAAAAGATAAAATATTTCAAATATAGGGACTAACACAACACTCCCCTCACTCCATTTTTTAAAAATCTCTTTACACTTCACAAATACCACAGCTGAGAATAAGCAGATTTACTTCTTCCTGAGGAAAGTTATATCTGCAGTCATCTGGGGGAGGGGTTCTTAGTTTATAACTCTTGAAGATGTGGCATTCATTAAGATTTGTGCAAGTCAGGGAGAGGATGTTTAATAATCTACAGGTAAAATGTTTTAGAAGGTCAGGTTCTGGAAAGGTCAAGGAAAATAAATACCTGATGTTCTCCCTATGAACGTGCTCCCAATACCTCATTTGGGAGCTTGTGGAATCTTGGAAGTCATATAGTCCACGCCCTTCCCATTCCACGCCTGACTCCTCCAAACTCATTGTCACGGTCATTCAGTGTCCTCTTGGACACTTGTGTTGAGAGCAGGATAGAGCATTAGCTCGTTGCCCGGCACGGCAGCCCGGGCCATTTTAGATTGGAAATTTCTTCTGCCATTAATATGTCCTTTGGTCACAGTTCTCCCCACGGTGCTGTTCACAATAAACTTTCCTCTGCCGTGTGACAACCATCAGGTCCCTGAAGGTGGCTCATGGCCATGCTTTGGACCACAACTCTATAACTCCCTGTTCTACATGGTGAGTGATCCAGGGAACTTCCATGAGCCAGGATGGGAAACATGGCCACAAACGAGACCCCAATACTGCCACCTCCCACCGTCTCATTCCTGCAGCAGCTTATACGTTGGTAGAGACCTTGCTCGAGGAAGGAATGAAGGAAGTTATTTCCAAGCTTGGGTCTTGGGAGATGGAGACAGAGCAGGATTAGCAGCTTCGTGAATGGCACCCCTCGGCTATATGGGGTTTCCCGAGGCTCTTTAACACTCCCAGGCGTGCTACAGAGCAGTGCTTGAATGGGCATATGGGTGGGGGCTGTGAATTTCACTTCCTAACAAGACCCTCGGCGATGCTGGTTTTGCTGGTCTGTGGACCACACTTGGGGGTTGTGAGACTGTGGAAGACGAGTGGAAGACCGTTTGGGATCAGAGTCCAGAATCTGGATCTAAGTCCACAACTTAGAAACTGTCAAGAGTCCTCTTTTTCTCTGCTCCTCCTCCTCCAACTAAAGAATCAAAGGCTCCATGCTATCAGAAAAAAAAAAAAAACAGCTTCATGGATTTGTTCCAGCGGCATATGTGGTGCTCACCCATAAGCTGGTCAGACAGACCACAGGCCGCCCAGCCCCCTGGCCCCGTGGGTCACAGCAGGTTGTTTGCACAGACTCGGGAGGAACTTTGTGGTCTGTCCCCAGTACAGCCCGTACAGACAGGCCTGTCTGGATGCTGGCAGCATGTTCGTTGCTGAAGGATGGGAGACATTGCCCAAGGCAGAGCCCGCTTCTCACAGCAACCTTTGCGAACAGGACAAGAGTGGTTCTTGGAGTTTTCCAACCACACTCTGGGGAGGCACTGCTTTGGGGATATTTGATGATGCTCCACCACTCGCCAAGTGACTGTTGTGTGAACACAGCAGGAAAATGACTGGGGTCGCTGGTGTTCCTCCTCCTGGTTACTAACCCCCTGCCCCACCCCCACCCCCGTTTCCCGCAGCTCTCTTGGCATAGGAAGAGCCCCGGCAGAGAAGTCCACGTGCCTTGGTGTCTGTGGTTCCTTCTTCCCTTCCCTCCAGGACAGAAAGATTTAGTGGCTGCTTGAAAAATCACAGCGATTTGCTTCACTCTTTCGTGCTAGAGTGACTTCCAACCTTCCCCTTGACACCTGGACCCAGACGCGAGGGTGACTTTGCAGAAGTTGATACAGGGATGTTGCGCAATGCAAGTGGCTCTCTCCTTTTAGAGGGATGCGGTGCATGCTCTCGCAGGCTCTGCAGCAGTGAAAAAGTTACCTGATGTTGACCGGAACTCAGGGCCACCTTAGCTGTCACACCACACCACAGCCCTGTGTGCCAAGGGTTAGGAAGAAGCTTGGCGGTGGGGAGGTTTTCTATTGGGGTCTGGGAGCCGCGGAAAGGCCTGGGATAGGCTAGATGGAAACTTCTGCCTACCACCATCACATCCCCACCCAGCCTCTTTACTAAACGGGTTTCAGGGATTGTCTGACCTGTGCCTGAAATCAGATGACACACAATCGGAGTGAACAAAGCAGAAAGGTAGGGTGACTGATCATATTTCAGTAGGTCTTTGGTGCTGGCAGCTTTCACCTTTGTCCTTGAGAAAACAATCTCAGGTGAAGTACAGAGTGTTGAAAATAGGGTTTAACATAGAGCCAGTCACTTGCCAACTTTAACGGGTGCGCTGAGCTTTCAGAGTGTGAACACTGCTAGCCAAGTGCCTCATCCCAGGGGCCCCCAAAACCTCCGAGTCGTGTTGATGCAACAACAGACATACACAGATCCAAGAAAGTCACTTATTCCGTTAAGAGAGAAGGTGGCAAGGATACGTGACAGCAAAGAAATGATTGCTTCAAGGGGACCAGGGACAGATGACCCTCACGGTCACTGCCCCGCCTGGCTACGGACATGAAACTCCGAGCTGATGATGCTTGAAGCGACCCATGGACATCCGTACACGGGGAAGGCAGCAGGTCTCTAAAAAGATCTCTGAGCCTCTCTGAGCTTGACAGCTTTTGAGTCCTCGCCTGTACTTAGTAACAGAAATCCTGGAGGGAGGGCTGCCTTTAGAAGGATGACATTCTTTTCTTCTCCCCCGTATCCTCACTTGATAGTTCTTAATGTGAAAGGCAGGATGATTAGATACTAGAAGACTTTTTTTTTTTTAACCAAACATCTAAAGGTATAATTCACTGTCACTGCCTGAGTCCCACCTCTTGGCAAATTTCCAAAATAAACCAAGGGCCTGTCTCCTTGTTGTCTTCCAGTCTGAGGAACGTGTCCTTCGGGTTTGACTGCGGCGTTGGCCTCGTCCTTAGATTTCTCCTCGCTCAGAGTATACGTGCCGTGCTGCACGAATACATCCACGTATGGTTGGAAGTCCTTCCAGCACCTTTCCTTATGGGGACCCCTGTATTGATACAGACAGGAGCATCATGTCAAGTGTTGAGAGCGACCTGGGCTTGGGGTGAGCACGTGCAGAGTGCAGTGTTACATGGGCACTCGGTCCACAGCCAGACGAGACCGACAAGCACGGGCCTGGAAGCTGAGACCCAGTGCCAGCAGGTGGAGGCTCACCAAGGCAGAGAGGCGCTGGCGAGGGAGACCAGGCAGGAGCTGGTCTCTTCGGGAAAGGCCTGCTGGTGAATCCTGGGGTTGATAGGAGGATGCAAGCCAAAAAAGTGGGAGTGTGTCATTGGGGCCAAAGCACAAAAGCCTGGGCTTTCTCAGAACCTGGTCTTTGGAGTCTTTGCAGTGTCCTGGGAAGTGATTGGAGACCTTGCCCTTCATACCTTGTCAGGTCTCCACACAGCCCAGAACACAATTCTGTTGATTTGGGTCTAAGACTGAACATTGGAGCCAGTGCAGCAGGAAATGTTAGATAAAGTGCCTGACCGTGCGCTGTGCTATGCTTAGTCGCTCAGTCATGTCCAACTCTTTGCGACCCCACGGACTGTAGCCCGCCAGGCTCCTCTGTCTAAAGGGGATTCTCCAGGCAAGAATACTGGAGTGGGTTGCCATGCCCTCCTCCAGGGGATCTTCCCAACTCAGGGATCAAATCCAGGCCTTGCACATTGCAGGTGGATTCTTTACCATCTGAGCCACCAGGGAAGTCCCATGGATAACTCAAATAAATAAGACATAGTAGCTGTCCTCATCAACACTGGTTATCTAAGCTTCCCTCTGAACCTTGCAGATAGCAGACACTGTAGCTGAAGGCCGCAGGTTCCCTGACCACTGGTTTCATGTGTTTTCCCTCTGTGATCTACACCCTCGCTGGCCAGCTCCTGGAAGGCAGGGCTGTTTCTTTTTTATTATAACTTTCTTTTCAAGTTAGTTTGTTTATTTTTACACTTGGCTGTGCTGGGTCTTCACTGCTGCTCGGGCTTGCTCTGGTTTTGCCGAGTGGGGGCTACAATCCAGTTGTGGTGCGCAGGCTTCTCATTGCAGCAGCTTCTCTTGTCGTGGAGTGCAGGCTCTAGGCATGCCGGCTTCCAAAGCTGCTTCCAAAGCTCCGTGGCTCTAGAGCGCGAGCTCAGTAGTTGTGACACATGGGCTTAGTTGCCCCTCGATATGTGGAATCTTCCCGGACCAGGGATTGAACCAGTGTCCCCTGGATTGGCAGGCAGAGTCTTTACCACTAGACCACCTGGGGTGCCCGGGGCTGTTCCTTACTCATCTTTGTATCCTCAGCGTCTAGCACCATGCTGGGTATCTGAGGTGACGCTAATTTTCCTTTTATGGAGCAAAAACACAAGGAGAATTAATTACACATGACCTTGACATGCCTAGGTTTTTAAAAAGGCTTTTTAGTGCCCCTACCTCCACCCCCAGTAGATCACAGCCTCTTTCTCTCCTCCGGATTTTGGCACTTCATCAGTATGATCCTTCCCTGCTCTCATTTGCCAGAGGCTACAAGAGACAAGCAATGTTTGCAGGCCCATGAAATGTTTGCATGAGGCTCTCTCGTGCTGCAGGCGGAAGCCATTCTGATGGGCTCTCAGCCGAACAGCCAAGGTTGGTTCTCCCCTTGAAGGCAAAGTTTTGGGTCATAAAGCATGAGGAACATGGGCATCCTCTTACAGAGGGATGCTTTTGGGGGTGGGGTTTACGGGGAATAAACGGGAATCAAGACTAAGTACACTCAACTGCGCTCTGTTGACTGTTCTTTAACCCCTGTCAGATTAACCCCTGTCCCAGGTTAATCTGGTAAACTCGATGCTATCCAAACTAGCCTCTGTCAGACCAGCAGCCTCTAATCTTCTGGGCTCCACACAGCTTCCCCCCGGGCCTGCTGGTGTTTTGGCAGACGCAGTGGCTATTCTTTCGTACTTAGGATTCTCTTTTTACCCGGAGCCCTGGAGGCCCTCCGAGCTTTGCGATCTAGACTTGAGCCCAGCCTTTGCCTCCCAGATGGTAATTAATGTTTACACAAAATGACAAGCACAAAATGGAATCTCTTTGAGCCCTGCCAAGCACCCATCATTCCCCTGATCACCCACTCTTACAGTGTTTGAAAATTAATTTGCCTTGAACAAACATTGGGCTTTCCTCAATTTATTTGTACAGTTTCAGTGACCGAGAAGGAAGGAGCTGCAAGACTGAATGTCATCCCTCCATTCGTTCAAGTAATTGAATCTGCTAATGGAACAAACTGGTCTCTGCTTAATCCTTTGCCAAAAAGAGGGAGAGGAGGAAAATGAAGAGAAGTGTGTGTTAGAGAAGGGAGATTGTTTTCAGTCAAACACCATTGGTGTGTACAGTTTTAGAGATGGTACTGGGAGTTCCCCTGAGGTCTAGTGGTTAAGGCCCCACCTTCCAATGCAGCGGGCGTAGGTTTGATCCCTGGTCAGGGAAGTAAGGTCCCACATGCTTGTGGGGTGCAGTCAAAAATTAAAAATAAAATTCAGATGATACCTAAAACAAAGGGAGAGTTCAGAGTATTGGTAAATGAATTCAGCAGTCATTTTTGTTTCAATAAGTATATACAAAACATGCACACGTACTTGCTAAGTCTCTTCTGTCATGTCCGACTCTGTGTGACCCTATGAACTGTAGCCCGCCTGGCTCTTCTGTCCATGGAATTCGCCAGGCAAGAATACTGCAGTGAGTTGTCACGTCCTCCTCCAAGGGATCTTCCCAACCCAGGGACCAAACCTGCATCTCTTATGTCTCCTGCATTGGCAGGCACGTTCTTTACCACTAGCGCCACCTGGGAAGCCTTATACAAAACATGCAGTCTTTGCTAAAAAGGAGATTTTGTCTGAGGTCGCAGGGTAGACAACAGAAGGTGTGTTTAAAGAATGGATATTGCTGGCAGCTTGAAATAATTGCATGTAGATTTACAGAAATCTGATGCTTGCCTGTGTTTCTGGGCTGTTTGGGTTGGACATTTCCACATTTATTGATGTTCCCACTTTTAAAGTCTGGGTTCCTTTTCTTATTTGGCTACCATCTTCTTTCTATGTGGTAAGGTTTCTGTGGCTCTTTCATGTGGACAAGTAAGTAGAAAAGCTAACTAGAAGGTAGAATAGAATAATTTAACAGTAGGCCATGTCCAGTCCTAGATGATAGGGATCAAACATTCAGAAAGATACAGATGGATGGATGGGTGGGTGCACTGCCTAGCGGCCATTGTCCCACAAGATTTTCATGAGGCCTTTAAGGCTCATTCATATTTGCTACAATAATGACCTTGTAGTGGGTAAATTAGGGCTTTCTAATCCAGTGTAAGGACTTCCCAGTGGCAAAGAACCCACCTGCCAGTGCAGGAGACCCAGGTCCAGTCCCTGGGTCCGGGAGATCCCCTGGAGAAGGAAATGTTTACCCACTCCAGTATTCTCACCGGGGAAATCCCATGGACAGAGGAGCCTGGCAGGCAGCCGTCCACGGGGCTGCAAGAGTGTCAGACACGACTTAGCAACTAAACAGCAACCGCAATCCAGTGTAAAGACCAGAAGCACAGAAATGTGTCTTGGGAGAGTTTTCCTCCTCCTCCTCCCCCTGTTTCCCCTTTCCCCCTCTTCCTTCTCCATCATCAGGGTTCACCATTTCCTTTCTCTTCAGATACACCAGTTAGAACCAATTAGAAACATTGAGAAGTTGATGGAAGGCTAATGCCCTTCATATATGATCCTCATTTCTGATAGAAAAACACCATCTGTCCTCTGGGTGGAGAGCTTTTTTAAACCTCCATCCTGTAGGTGGGGCAGTTTAAAAAGATTTAAACAGTTACTTTCCTGGTTGATTTCTTTAGATAGTGGAGGTATATTTGTCTATGAAGAACTCTTTTTAAAATATAATCCTTTACTTTTCTTCTATGATAATAATACATATTCTCTACAGAAAATTTGGAAAGTTAATAAAAGCACAAATTTAAAAGTTTGAGTCAATGGTTATTTCTAGTTGATGGAATTTGTTGTTCAGTCAGTAAATGGTGTTTGGCTCTTTGCGACCCCATGGACTGTATACAGCATGCCAGGCTTCCCTGCCCTTCACTATATCCCAGAGTTTGCTCACATTCATGTCCATTGAGTCGGTGATGCTGTCCAACCATCTCTTGCTCTGCCACTGTCTCCTCCTTTTGCCTTCAGTCTTTCCCAGCATCAGAGTCTTTTCCAACGAGTCAGCTCTTTGCATCAGGTGGCCAAAGTATTGAAGCTTTAGCTTCAGCATCAGTTCTTCCAATGAATAGTCAGGGCTGATTTTCTTTAGGATTGACTAGTTTGATCTTCTTGCAGCCCAAGGGGCTCTCAAGAGGCATCTTAATGTGTATCCTTCTAATCTCTTTTGGTGTGTATATGTATGGATTTATGCAGATAATAGGGATAATAGTTTCCTTTATTTTACTTAATAGTAATTTTGTCTTGAAATAGTTTCCATGAAATTAAATCTTTTTCTATAGTAGTTTTGGGAACATTGATCACTTATTTTGTGCAATACATTGTGAAAAGTGCATAACATGACTTTCTAGCTTCCACAACAGCCCTTTCAGGTAGTTGCTACATATTTACAGTAAGTTATTAGAATTTTGGAAACAGCAGTCCATCACAGGGACATAATACATCAAATCTCATCCTCACCCGCACCCAGCGCCTTCTTTGTATAAGAAATATTTTAGCACACTCTCATTGTTTAATTTCTGGAGCAAAATATTTGGTTTATCCATACACTATGTTTGGCTTATCTATACACATAATTTTAAAATGTATATAAAGCCTTTAATGAAATGTAAAGGAGAAACAAATAGAAAGTAACTTATAGTAACATAGTATGTTTTAAGTACATACATGCCTGTTTACATTAGAAAGCAACGAAAGGTCAGAGGCTGAATCTGTACATAGAGATACAACTATCGTAGTAATTCCCACAGCAGGAGCAGCCTCACCATTGACATCACGATCTTCCCAAGTGAGAAAAACTCCACCACAAGACCTAACACAGCCGATGGAACAGCATTCAATAGCTGTGTTCCTTGAAAACCCCAGTGTGTATTAAAACGATGCAAAAAATTATTTTGTCTTTTCTTTGTAAAGACAGGCTCTATGTTTTTCAGCTGCATAGATGTTCATTGGGACTTTAGAAAGTGAACCAGGATACTGCGTGGCGTTTACCTTCATACCATGAAACGTCTCATCTCTGAGAGGCACTGATTCCCTCCAGTCACTGTGACAGACACATACACTCCAGCAAACTTGGAAAACCCCTCAAGGGGTGGTCTCTTGGAAGACCTGCCTCTTCCGTGGCTTACCCTTTAACTTCTCTCCCCACCCCGCCCCCGGCTCCACCCCCATTTATTTATTTATTATTTTCTGCATCATAAAACACCCTTGAACACAGATTCTCAAAGCATTTGGCAGGTACATGTTTCTGAAAGTTGAGAGGCCTTCTAATTTCCTTGTCAGGTTTGTTCCCAAGTGCCGTATGATTTTTGTTATTTTTTTAGATAACATTTACTCATCAGGTTATGTATCTGGCTGCGTCAGGTCTTAGGCGCATCATGTGGGACCTTTCAGTGTGGTGCCTGGACTCTAGCTGTGACACGCACAGAGAGCGCGGGCTTAGTTGCTCCGGGGTATGGGTGATCTTAGCTCCCCACCCCAGGATCGAACCAGCATCCCCTGTATCGCAAGGCTGATTCCTAACAACCAGACCATTTGGGAAGTCCCATGGTTTTTGTGACTGTCACGGGAATTCTATTTTCTCATCACTGTTGCTGCTGTGTAGAAAAGCGACAGATGTTTGTGGTTTTTCTTTGTTCAGATACCTTACTGAGCTCTCTTATTAATTCTTGTATTTTTTTTTTTTTTTTGGCTAGCTGGCTGTTTCCCAACTCGATCATTATGTTTTTTGTAAATAACAGTTTTGCCCCTTCCTTTGGTTGTAGGTCTGCTATTGATTTTCAGTTTAAACATCCGTGATCATTTGCTTCTTACAGGTTTAGTCCACATTGTCTATAACATAACCTGGTGCCTTTTTTTCAGTTGAAGTGGTGTTGATATGGAGTCGTTTTTCAGTTGACTTTTATGATTGGGTTGCTTTTAAGTCAATTTTTGTAATTTATATTTTTCATCAAATCCATTTAAAAATTATTAGTATAAATGTATGCACTGTATTTTCTTATTTTATATAAAAGATACTCTCCATGCCTATTAGTCATACCACTCTTCAAATCCCCAATTTTATATGCTTTGCTTTTTTCCTTTGCTCAGACTGTTTTTAAACATAAGACCAATTTTAAAATTTTTAATAGGTTATATGATCACGATTCAAAAATTTAAATATGCATGTATATAGACAGTCAAATATCTCTCCCTCCCCCGATTCCCTGTTTCCCCAGTTCTTACTCCTCCCCAAGCCCCTAAGCAGGTGTGCGTGCATGCTAAGTCACTTCAGTCGTATCCGACTCTTTGCCGACCCCATGGACTGCAGCCACCCTCCCAGGCTCCTCTGTCCATGGGATTCTCCAGGCAAGAATACTGGAGTGGGGTGCCATTTCCTTCTCCACCCTAAGCAGGTAATCCAAGGCTATTGGTTTCTTGGGTATTCTTCCAGAGCTTCTTTAGATATAAAGTAATAATGAATATATATTATTTTTCTTCATTTTTCATAAAAGCTAGGGTATGCTCTACATTGTACATATGTAGCTCCTCATTTATTTGTGCAGTTGCAGCCGGTTCCACTGTATAGATGTATCAAATTTATATGTAACCCTAATGATTACATTTGAGTTGTTTTCAAACATGTGATTCACATCCTGATACTGTTTCACTGTGTCTGTAGACCAAATTGTTATTTGCCAGGTCAAAGGAACTCCTTAGTTTTTTGGGTAAATGTTGCCACATCGCCCTCCACAAAGGTGACAGGGTTTATATTCAACTAGTAAACTGAAGCAGTGGCACCCCACTCCAGTACTCTTGCCTGGAAAATCCCATGGATGGAGGAGCCTGGTGGGCTGCAGTCCATGGGGTCATGAAGAGTTGGACACGACTAGCGACTTCACTTTCACTTTTCACTTTCATGCATTGGAGAAGGAAATGGCAACCCACTCCAGTGTTCTTGCCTGGAGAATCCCAGGGACGGGGGAGCCTGGTGGGCTGCCATCTATAGGGTCACATAGAGTCGGACGCGACTGAAGTGACTTCACAGCAGCAGCAGTAAACTAAAAGCGAGCCCATTTTCCCCAGAGAATTTGTATCCAAGTTGTAGCCAACTCAAGCACATTTTTCCTACTCTACCCTTAAATTTAAAAAAATAAATGTATTGTGCTTGAGTCAAGTTTGTTGAGATATAATTTACACGCAGTACATTCAGCCTTTTTACTGTACAGTGTAATTCAAATTTGCATATCCTTTATTGTAAGCATAATGTTATTTTTACAAACACAAAGAGAAATTCTAAAACCCCCCAAATGGAATAAGACTTCTAAATAAGACTAGTCAATTTGCACACGTTCTTATTTCCTTCAGCCTCAGCACATTTCATCCTTTGGTAAATTCAGAGCACACTGAGCAATATCCCTCCCCCACCACCCCTACTCCAAAAAAAAAACCCTTTTTCTTTTTTTATGTGTTCTTGCCAGTTTTGGAGAAGCTCAGTAAGATAAATGGACTGTCAGGATGAAAGAGCTTAACTGGGAAGATGCATTTATTGAATAATTGAAAGGAAGAGGAAATGCATTACTGATTAGCCACAAAAATGCATGACGCCTAATCCGTGCCTCCGGGATCCATGTAAATGGGGGTGGTAAAACTTTCAGCCCCATAGTTGTTACCAGCCTTCCAGCCTGTTGCTGCCTTGCTCATAGGCTGCAGCACCCTCGCTGACGGATTGGTGACAGCCTTCAGACTGAGCCGAAGGGCCGTCTCCCAGCAATCCTCGCTAGCTTCCCTGACCCTTTTCACTATCTGGCTGCACTTAAAACATTGTAACCGAATCCTGGATTCATCATTACCTGCTTTGTTTCAGGGTTATTTTGCTTCTTAGGAGGCGACATTGTGTAAATCAGAGAAGAAGCACTTGGTGGAGGCAGAGTTGGGACTAGAACAAGCAAGTTCCTTAACTTCTCTGGGCTTATCCCCCGTCTAGTCAGAGGGTTAGATAACACCCCTACTACTCACAGAACAGTCCAGGTGTCAGCATCACCTGGGGAATTCTCAGAAAGGTGGACTCTGGAGCCCCGCTCATCCCGCCGCTGAACCTGCACTTGAATCCGATCTTCAGGGGATTCATATGTACATTAAAGTTTGAGAAGTGCTGGGATGGTCTCCCAGATTCTGGTCTTCTTCCAAAATTCTGTGCCTCTTGATTCCCTAAGTCATTCCTCACAGATGGTTCCCTACAAATGTGTAGAGTTTGCCAGAAAGATTTTGGTCTTGCCCGTGTACCTCGTTGAACATCACGGATGGCAATGATGCCAGTCTCGGCACCACTCCTGACTCCAGCTGGGTTTGGGTTGGTCCTCAGACAGTGGGACAGTAGAGGTAAGAACCACCTCGGTTTGCCTTTATGGGGCCTTGGGAATTGAGCCAAAGCCTGCACGGTGCCTGCTGCAGACTCAGCTGTGTTGTCCAAATTCTAGAGGCTCATCGATTAAAGAACAAGAGATAAATATAGGCAAGCTAGATGGAATAAAATGCTTATCTGTGTGTTTCTGTTGTACTTCCTTACTGGCCTAAGTAAACTGAAGTAATAACCTCTGGGTGGTCTCCCTTGGGAAGGAAATTTTCTTTTATGTCTGAGAGAAACTTTAGACCTTGATTTTTGGAGGGAGGTCATGAATTTGAATGTAACCTAGCAAGATGGAAAATACTTATGTATTTATTTGTCACTATCCTTGTCCTGGAAGGCTTCCCAGGTGGCTCAGTTATAGAGTCTGCCTGCAATGCAGGAGACCCGGGTTCGATTCCTGGGTCGGGAAGATCCCCTGGAGAAGGAAATGGCGACCCACTCCAGTATCCTTGCCTGGGAAATCCCATGGACAGAGGAACCTGGCAGGCTACAGTCCACGGGGTCACAAAGAGTCAGACATGACTTAGTAACTAAATAACAGCAACATCCTTGTCCAGAGAGAACAAAGCAGTACGAAAAGATGGGAATATATTCCATTTTGTATGTTTGCCGTATTTGTCACAAAAGCATCACAGTCCTCAGCTGTCAGAGCAGGAAGAGTCCCTGCTTATGCACATAGGACCTCATGGAGGAGGTTCTCTTATTTCATCCTCTTAGGATTTCCTGGGTGTTAGTGCTTTCTGCCCCATGCCTGACTAACCAGCCTGCAGCCTGGGAAGCCTGTGGTTTTCAGTGAATTTGTATAATTGCTTGCTATGGAAAATCTTGTGAAAATGATTAAAAAAAAAAAAAAAAAAGTGAAAAAGCAGCAGCACCAACATCCTCAGATCTGGGTGTCTGCCGATGAAGGGTCTTCCTCTGTGATGTGGGAGTTTTTATGGCTGAAGGGGCTCTGTGTCCACATCAGGAACTTCCTGTCCTCTCTCAGCCCTCAGGTTCTGGAAATTCATAACACATCCACTTTTCATAAGCAAAGATCTGCCTAGGAAAGTTCTGAAGACAGCACTGGAAAAAAATGTGTGTGCGTAGGATGTCAGAAGTCTAGAGTTCCTTTTCACCAGATCCATCCGAACCTTTATCCTTTCATGCCTGAATTACGTGAAGAGGGGTCTTTCTTGGCATCCTGTTAGTGTGATTGTTCCACACTGGTCTACAGGATTTGAGGATAGCTGAGTTCATAAGAGCTAACCACGTGGTTTGTTTATAAACCCACCATTTGTTTCTGCTTTTGTGCATGTTACAGATTTGATCTGTTTTACCAAAAGAACACTGAAAATAATGGATTGCTTTGATGCAAATTTCAGGGAAAAAAACATGACAAGTGTATACACCCAATAGGACATCAACAGACATTAATAGGACCAGTGAGAATACCATGTATTTTTCACACTTGATAACAGGAAGATGTGAAGAGAAAGGTCATGCCCAAAGTAATTCATTTAGGAATACCTGAAATACACCATTTTAGAGAATGTTGTGATCTATTCTCTTCCTGTTTTTAAGCTTTGTAATAATAGAAAAGGATGGATTTTTTTTTTTTTTAAGTGCAAAAATGTGGGGAAGAGAATCCCTGCCTCCCTCCCCCCCGGCCCCCCCACAAAGATGTGCATGATCAGTCACGGTCAACTGTCTGCAACCCTGTGGACTGCAGCCCGCCAGGCTCCTCTAGCCATGGGATTTTCCAGGCAAGAATACTGGAGTGGGTTACCATGCCCTCCTCCAGGGGATCTTCCCAACCCAGGGATCCAACCTGCACTTCCTGCATTGGCAGACGGATTCTTTACCATAGAGCCACCTCATTATATGCAATACCATATTTGTCTCTCATTATTCTGTTAGAGAATTGTATGGAGTTTGACTTACGGGGTCATCAGGGTACCCATATACTAGATGTGGCATGGGTCTTTTGACCTTTGGAGGGAAGTACATCATTTAAATTCATACAGGAGCATCTGTTATCTAGGTATCATTAGTTACTGTAGAATTTACTTACATTTCCCATCCCACTTGGTCTCAGGATCCAGATTCACCTGGCCAAGGACCCCTCCTGTGGTCCAGAGGGAATTCTTTAAAAACTCAAGCCTGTGTAGTTGACGGTCAGTTGGTCTATATTCCTGTTTGCTCGAATCCTTAGTGAGCCGTAGGAGGCCTGACCTTTGACCAGACATTTAGCTGTTGCTCAGCAGAAATGTCTCCAAATGTCAAGCGTGCTTCATCAGTCAGAATGCAAAGGGGAGAGGAGGCAAGGCAGAGAAGAAACGTCTGCGGGGCTAAATAACATTTGCCTCATGTGCTACTGAAAACACTTCTCCTTTGTATAGTCAAGAACTGTGTTTGGGGACTTCCCTGGTGGTCCAGTGGCCAAGAGTCTGAGCTCCCTATGCAGGGGGCCCAGATTCAGTCCCTGCTCAGGGAACTAGATCCCACATACCACAAGTAAAGACTTCAGGGGCAGCACCTAGGACCCAGCACAGCCGAATAAATGAAGAATTGTTTTTAAAGAACTGTATTTGTTTTAAAAGGGGTGAATCGATTTGTTGTCTACTGTTGTTGAATTTCACTGCATAATCTTGCTTTGTCAAGATTAAGGGAAACATGTATTTGTAGACTCTGATGGCCTCAACCACTGTCTGGAAGGCAGCCTTATCTGGCTGGTGGACCTGACCGATCGTGTCGTTGGGCACAGGTGACCCGGCCCGGGGTCAGCTTCGCTCACTCACCGTCTGCCTCGCTCTTCTCTCCGCTCCCCCGCACAGATCCGGAGCTCGGCGTCGGCGCGCTACCCCACCACGGCCACGATGCGGGGCCCATTGTCCCCAAGGTATCGGGTCTAGAGCGGAGCCAGGAGAAGAGCCAGGACTGCGGCAAAGAGCCCCTGTTCGAGCCCGTGGTGCTGAAGGACGCGCGCCCTCAGGTCCCGCCGCCGCCGCCCCAGCCCCAGGCGGAGCCCCAGCCCCGAGCGCCGTCTCCGGACCCCGCGTCGGGGCCTCGCGCCGAGCCCCCGCCGCCGCCCCCACGCCCCGGCGCGCAGCCGCCGCCCGCGCCCCCGGAGGCCTCGCCGCAGCCCGCGCCGCCGCAGGCGCCCCGGCCGCCCCGGCCACAGTCCCCGGGGCCGCTGCCGCCCCAGGCCCTCCCGCCCGCGCAGGCCCACCCCGCCGCCCAGAGCCTCCCCCAGCCGCTGTCCGCCTACAACAGCAGCAGCCTGAGCCTCAACAGCCTCAGGTGAGCCGCCCCGGCGTCGGTCGTCTTCGGTGGGACGGGCAGGTGGCGGTGGGCGCCGGGGCTCCCATGGGGACCGGGGTCCCCGTTGGAATCTCTGTCACTGTGTTCTCCGCCAGGCAGGCACGGAAGACGGGAAGGGGCCCGAGGCGCAGGGAGACACGGTCTCTGGGGAGAAGATGGGGTGGGACTGGGTTGAGGATCGGTTGGGTGGTAAGCACTGGGGGAGACCTCGACTATCTGCGGAGGCTCCTGAGGGTGACTGCAGGGGGAGGAGGTTCAAGGGAGAGTCCAGGGCGCTGTGCCTGGGACCCTCCACTGGCTCCCGGGCCGGAGGCAGGGAAGGGAAACCAGGGGAGATGCCCAGAACATTAAGGGAGTCTTAGAAGGGAAGCCGTTTGCCTCCCTGTCAACATCTCCCCGCACCTCCTGGCGGCCGGGAGCGTGCAGACCGAGGAGTGGTCTGGTTGGAGGAGTTTCCGTGGTGACTTCCGCCAGGTGGGTCACGGATACAGGAGAAAGATTGCTGGGTTTAGGAAAGGAGAGGTGCTCCTCCATGGGGAGCCAGGCCTCTTGTGTCTTGTCTTCGCCAGATCATAGAGGGAAGGTTGACAGGCAGCACAAGGAGAAAGGGAAGGGAGCTGGAGGCCGGGTGCAGGGCGCGGTGGGCCCGCGCCCGCGTCTCCCCGGGCTGTGCTCAGCGCGCTCACGGCTGGGGGAGCGTTTTCCATGTGTCAGCCTGGTGCCTGGGGCTGAGGGCCCTGCTTTTTCCTGTCTGTGACGCGGAAGGAAGCGCCTCCGCGGGCCGGGCCCATCTTTCGTGGCCTCCGGTCCGTGGAGGTGACAGGGCGCCCCAGCTCCCTGCTTCCCCCTTCCCTGTGCTTCTTCACAGAAGACGGAGCAGACAGACCTGGCGAGCCCAGGTCACCAGCTTGCTCGTTTCCATTGACGTGGCCCCTGTAGGAAGAGTGGCTGGCACAGGGTATGAAGGGCAGCTCTCTGGACAGGGCGATGGGGGGCAGCTGGGAGCAGGAGCTGGGAGCTGTTCACTGTGTCCACAGCTGAGGGGCCGGCTTAGAGGAGCTGCGACTTCAGCAGAGGCTCTGTGTGCGCAGGGCGGGGACCTGCGAAGATGGAGGAGCGAGAGGAGACGTGTTAAATGGCTCTGTTTGGCTGCGTTTTGTTTTTAAGAAAGTTGATTACTGACCCCCTTTTTTCCTTTCTTCTCTTTTTTTTTTTTTTTGGTGTTCCAACAGCAGTAGCAGAAGCAGCACTCCAGCGAAGACTCAGCCCGCCCCCCCTCACATCTCCCACCACCCCTCGGCCTCCCCGTTCCCCCTGTCCCTGCCCAACCACAGCCCCCTGCACAGCTTCACGCCCACCCTCCAGCCCCCCGCACACTCACATCACCCCAATATGTTTGCCCCTCCCACTGCTTTGCCTCCTCCACCACCTCTGACATCTGGGAGTCTGCAGGTGCCCGGACACCCGGCCGGGAGCACTTACTCAGGTAGGAGGGAGGAGCTGGCCTGGCTTCTCCGTGCTCCTGCTCTCCCTTCCCGAGGCCTCACCCCTGTTGTCCCCGATGATTAGGTTAGAGCCACTCCCCGTGGTCCACTTTATAGTATGTCTTCTTCCTCCGGTCCCCAGTGGGCTGAGAGTCTGCAGAAAATGTACCAGCAGCCCCCATCCCAACCTGTCACGATCCAGGGGATTCTGCCAGAGAGAACTTTGTAGGCATGAGGCTTTTCTGACCAGGTCTGCCTGCTGGGCAGTAAAGCACAGGTTTGTCTGGGCCCTATGGGCATGACAGAAGCTCTCCATACCCCGTGTCTGTTTCAGGCCAGAATCTTAAGTCACATGGTGGCTTAAGGTATTTGTTTTAGTCAAAAAAGGGCTGCCCTGGTGGCTAGGCAGGTAAAGACTCTGCCTGCAATGTGGGAGAGATCCGAGTTCAGTCCCTGGGTCAGGAAGATCCCTTGAAGAAGGCAGTGGCAACTCACTCCAGTACTCTGGCCTGGAGAATCCGATGGACAGAGGAGCCTGGCGGGGTCACAGTCAGATAGGACTGAGCAACTAGCGATTAAATGAGGCCTTCTACCTTGGGTGGGGAAAATGCACTTTTTGAGGCAACATAGCCCAGATTTTTAAAGACACACTTAGGGTTAGGTATTGGGTTCTTTGCTCCTCACCTGTATTAACTGAGCCAAGTGTCCGAACTTCGGGTCCACTACGGCCAAGCTTTGCCATCAGTACAGAGAGCTATAGAGCAGAGGTTTACCCTTGGAAGAGGGCATGAGGAAGCACTTAAAAACGTTCATTTCTTTAACCCTCGAAACAACCCCCCACAGCACAGGCAATGTGTTGTCCCCCACTTGACAGATGAGGAAACAGACACAGATGGTGATGGGCAATGCCCTGGGTCACTCAGCTGCCCCGAGAAGAGCTGAAACTTGACCTCTGGCCGTGCAGCCTGGACCCTGTATGCGCACGGCACTGGTGGACCCCTCGTCCCGGAAAGCCTGGACAGAGAACAGAGGCTGTTGACTGGGCCTTAGCCGCCTCTGGCTGGCTGGCAGTCCCTCTCCACAAAGGCCCGGTCTGGAGCCCTCCGTAGTGAGCCCCTTGGATGTCCTGCTCTTGGAGGAAATGACCACCCGGGAAAAGGTGTCACCGTCTGCCTCTTCTTCTTTTCCAGAGCAAGACCTCTTGCGCCAGGAACTGAACACGCGTTTTTTGGCCTCTCAGAGTGCTGACCGCGGGGCCTCCCTGGGCCCCCCGCCCTACCTGCGGACCGAGTTCCACCAGCACCAGCACCAGCACCAGCACACGCACCAGCACACGCACCAGCACACCTTCACGCCCTTCCCCCACGCCCTCCCGCCCACCGCCATCATGCCGACGCCGGCCCCGCCCATGGTGCGTACCGGGCGGAAGTGCGAGAATGGGCGCAGCGCGGCGCTCTTTGTCCGCAGCCCCGTGGGGCTGGCAGGGCCGTCTGGGCGCAGCAGACTGGCTGGGGGGCTCCCATGGCCTTGCCCGACTCTCTCTGGGATACGCCCGGCTCCAGGTGGCACTGACCCAGGGCCTGAAGTGGGAGCTCTTTTCTGACCCGTTATTCTTAGCGCTGTGGGTGGACTGTATTCCAGATGCTCCCCAGGGCGGTCATATCCAGTGTGTCGGTAGTTAACTTCTTACGGGTGATTTTGGTTTTGGGGGACATCTTGGGGAATGACCACCAGATCTAAAAATGTATCTGCTGGTGTTTTGCGCTAGCAGATAAACGCTCACAGAATCCTGGGAAGTCTGGAAGGGAGAGGGCCGGTGGGAGACTTGGACGGCCCTCGGTTCCCCCACCCACTCTCGCGGATGGTTTTCTAAACCCGCTCTGTCGGAAGTGTTCTGTGTCTCGCATCTCGTGAGACAGCGCCCCCTGTCTACTGCTGTGCGCTGCAGCAAGCGGTCCAAACAGCCCGGTGGTAAGAGGGACCACTGCAGGGAGCGACGTGGTCTTGGCCGTGGCTTGGGACTAACGTGCCAGGGGTGGAGTTGGAGCCAGTTAGGGTTGATTTTTAACTTAGGAGCTGTAAGGACCAGCACCACAGTATGATGCTAACTGGTCTGAGATGGATGCGTGTCCAAACGGTGACAATGAGAATTTTACTTATTTTTTAATATTTCAGGAAATACTTGATTGAAGGCGATGAGAACAGGCATTGTGAGGATTTGAATTTCGTGATTCACTGAACTTTGCATCCTCTCTTCCCTCCCTTCTCCCCCATTTTGTTCAACTTAGTTTTTTAAAAATACATATTTCAAAGTTTATTTTATAAACCTTACTTATGAGAATGTTAGCGGTGAGGCCTTGGGACCAAAAATTTTTCGTCGGATAAATCCTGCATCTGTTTTTTTGGATGAACTCGACTTTTCCACAGTTATATTTTTAAGGACCTGTTTATATGGGGAAGGAGTTTATACCAGTCTGAGTGAGCCGTTTCACAAACAAGTTAAATCTAACTGATGGGAGTTACAGCACAGGATGAGGACATTATTTAGAAGAAATCATGGTATATACTCTTTCCTGCTTGAAAGAAATGTTCGAAGGCCAAGCCGGAATTGCTCTGTACTCAGCAGGGGGCAGTGGGGGAGGTAATTGTTGTTCAGTTACTAAGTCCTGTCCAACATCTTGCACCCTCCGACTGCAGCACACCAGGCCTGCCCTGTCCCCCACTAGGGGGTAACATAAAAACAGCTGAACGTACCATTCTGCCAAAGCAAAGATGAAGACAGAGGGAATTCTCTGGATAAATCAGAGCCAGTGCTCACTTCTCTCTGATTTATCTGAACAACTGCCTCCTCTCTCTAGTTCAGACGCTTGGTTCCTGCCCGTCTCTAAATAAAGCCTAGAAAGAAAGCCGCTCTAGTGTAGTCACAGCCTGAAATGCTCTGAATGGGTTTTCACTTTGACTTTCCATTCCTGTTGATTTCTGGTCAGAGAGACTCAGGAACTCTGAATGATTTCGTATACACTGTGGTCACGGAGTCTGATGCCTGCCTGACAACAGAGAGGCCTCCTTGGGGCCGCCTCCGCTGAAGCAGTAATAGAAATGTAGTTTCTCTAAGTAACTAGCTTTTGCTTTGATCCCTTTGCAGTTTGACAAATACCCTACAAAAGTTGACCCATTCTACCGGCACAGTGTGAGTTACCATGCTACCCATTCAATGTAACCGCTTTTCCATTTCCATGCTCCCGCCACCGATCAGTCAATGGCTCGCAGCCTCCCTTAACCATCTTTGCAAGAACTCCCATTGCTCCTCGTCACTTCGGATGCTTGCTTTTGTGACGTTTGCTTTTGGTAAAGATGCAGTATCGTCTTCTGAATCAAAAGGTCATGAGCCAGACTTTAAAGTCCTGCCAAGTGGGGCATCCACTTTGTTGGAGGTGTTAGAGTTTTAGGAGCTTCTGAAATCACAGATTTCAGTCCTCAGTAGAGATGTTATTAACACACAGAGTTCCCAGAGTTGAATTATGTTCAAGTTCAAGTTCCCATCTTGAATTATGTCTTCCAAAGAAAGTACCGTGTTTTTTTGACTCAGGACTTCAAAAAGCAGATTTTCATTTGTTCTAGACCATTGATCCCTCTTCCACGTGGCTGGCATTATTTTCCTGAGCTCGTGCCAACTCGTTAAAAATATCATTTAAATGAAAGAAGGTCTTACATGCATGATTTTTCTTTTCTTTAAACTCATTCTTTGTTCTTTAATAGAAGTTGTTTCATGCGATTTTAAGAGAATGTTTTGGAACCTAAACTGGCGCCAACTGAAGTTACATGTTCAGTTACTTATGAGAGCTTCTTTTATAACAGAAACTTTGAATATCTTACCATGATATTTTGATTATGGAGTGATACTGCATCATTTTTACCTGAAGTTTTGCAAGTTTCTTTGCTCAATGGTTTATTTATATATTTTTTTGAATGAAACTGGAAAGAAAGACGTTTAATAACTGCTCGTAGCCATGTCAGTTCACCATCTTAAACTATTTTTGTTCTCATTTTTGGATACTGTTACCTTAGGGTTCAAATGGAGGACCACTCAATAGATCAGCCAACCCTGTGAATTCATTCATCCTTTAAACTAGATCATTAGACACTGTGTTAGTCCTAAACTGTGAGGAATCAGCTGAGAAGTCCAGGCTAGACAGTATTAGAAATCAACTAAGAACTGGTTATGGAGAGACATTCAGAAATGGCTCGAGGGGAGTCTCTATAGAAAGGGATGAGGAAAGGGTATCTATCTAAGTGCCTGGGTTCCCCGAGTGTTAGACACTGCTCTGCTCAGAATTACGACATAAAAGCATTTTTGTAAGTAGACATGCAAAATCCAGTAGAGCCATGGGTTTTCTCTTTGCATCTATTTTATGAATGGTACCACCCTTAATAATAACAACCAGATTTCTGTCCTTTGTCTGTATTTGCTAAATTAAATTAAGGACCAGCTAACAAAATCTTCAGAGAAAGTTTAGCTGCTCTACTGGTAGCTCAGTTTACTTCCTCGGACACCATGCAGTGTCTCGGCATAAACATATTCCACAGAGAGTCCTAGATGTGAGCTGGAGCATAAACCTGCAGGCCTGAGTTTTTTGAAACGTTCCTGTGTTATTACTCAAGTACTTCAGATTTTTACTCGAGGGGTGGAATGCTCTATTCAAAGAGGGTCAGAAAAGGAAAATGGTGAGAACATCCAATTTTTAAATTGAAAACATTAAAGGAAGAATACCCACTTGGAGGCAGAGTAATAGAAATTGGAGTGTTTTAGTGTGATGTATTTAATTACTCTGCTGCACACAGTATACTGGGAGAGAGTTATTTCATATTATTAGTTATAGTGGATAATATATGAAGTGCTCAGTCTCCCCTGCTTTGCAGATTAGGATGTTACAAAGGGGAGTTAAGATACAATACACTCAAGTATCTAAAACGCAATTTTAGACTCAAAAGTAGTTTTAAATGAGGGCACTTGGTTTGCAATCACTGTTTAAGTGGATTTAGTTCAATATCAATTAGTCTGAAAAACTTTGCTGCATCATTGAGGGGAGCAAAATGAAATAAAGACCAACGGAAAAAGTACGTGCTTTGAAAACAGACCCGATTGTGAAATGACCAGTGGATTTCAGCCATTACCTAGAAATAGCTCACATAAACACATCATTAGGGAAAGCTTGAATTATTCTTGTATTTTTGACATATTGCGCAACCATAAGGGCGGGACATCACTAAAATGTATCTCTGTGGTGAGTTTTTCAAAGTAAATGGAGCCAGAGCGATAGATTCCCCAGAAACGATATATTTTTAGGTGGAGGGAAAGATGTGTCTGCACTGTCTTCCGCTGTGAATTCCCTTCCTCCACTGTGTCCTCTATAAACTGTTAATTCAAGAAAACCCTACTTTACATTCAGAGCCCTCCTGCTCCCCCACTGAGTGCGCACACTGGCATGTCCAGGGCTCATCGTGAATGGCCTCCAGTGATTTTACGATCATCTTACAGGAAAACGTGTGGCCCCATTGAAAGTGTACTCTTGAGTCATTTTATTTTCCCCTTCCACAAGTATTTGTCATCGTTTTAGACAATTTAAATTGTCCTTGGAACTGCCACTTACCAGAACAACCTAATGAAGCAAGGACTGTGCATATTTTCCCATTTCCTCAAAACTATTAAAAATCTAAAAGTACTAATTGAGTTTTAATGGTGTAAAATCTTGGAATCCTTAAAGACTTGCTTCCTTTTGTCTTCCTTTTTTTCCCCTTTTTCCTATTTTCTAATTAACTTGTAATTTTCTGGGCATCTTACTTGGCTCAGCACCCCCTCCTGTTTTTGATACGCATTAAAGTCTCCAACCATTTAGGACTTCTATCTGATTTAACAATTAATAATTAGAAAAGCTCCCTTTCTAATGATGGCCTCATCTGGGACATCATTTGCTGGCTGATTGATTCTGAACTACTTTTAACTTTTTAAGTTAAGTATTCATGGCACATCTGTGTGATCATTTCATTGTGGCTTCTTATGACTAATGGCATCAAACTGAGATGACTTGGCTGGCTAATGTGGACGTCTTTCTGTGGGAAGGGAATGTGAATGTATCATTTGCCTCCTACTAAAATCTTTTCTCTCCCCCCCTCCATCTTTGGCCATAGCTCTTCCATTCTTATCCTCCGGCTGTATCGGGCATCCCCCCTATGATTCCGCCCACCGGCCCTTTTGGGTCGCTGCAAGGAGCTTTTCAGCCTAAGGTAAGAAACCTCACAGCGAAAACAACACCTTCAAACTTGTAAGTGGCGCCTCGGGCTAAGGCGGGTGGGTAGCTTCCCATCCTCTTACCTGCCGGTGACTAATTTTTCCATCCAAATGGACCACTGGGATTGGAGTGTGAATATTTTCTCCTAGTCCATCTAGTCATAAACCTCAGTCAGAATTTAATTTTTAACCTGTACTACTCTTGTCATCTCAATGGAGCTAGGATTTCTTGTGCTCTGTAAGAAGAAAAAAAAAAAAAAGAAACACTAGATATATATTTTTTGTTTTTTCACCAAAACTGTGGACATAAGCTTCTGATCAGGAAATATATGAAATGTCAGATGTATGTGCATCAAGTTATTTATCCTTGAGGATGTCCATGATTAGCAAAGATGCAAAGCTGAGCCTTATTGATTGGGATAGAAGGGAGGGAAAAGGTTCCAAACTAAAATCGCATCCCTTTCACTGTGTTCATTCTCCTTCACTTCGTTCCTCAGCCCCCTCTGTCTGCAGAGAGTGTCTGCCTCCAGCTGGAGGGTAGTGCTTTCTTCTTTTCTCCTCCCTTTCTGCCTTCTCTGAAGCTTCCAACCCCACTGCCAGGGTCAACTTCCCAAGGTCAAGACTACCATCCTAGCATGAGATAAATTAACCTTTTGCCCTTTAGAGGGGCTTCCCTTGGTGGCTTAGATGGTAAAGAATCTGCCTGCAGTGTGGGAGACCTGTGTTCCGTCCCAGGCTCGGGAAGATCCCCTGGAGGAGGGCCTGGCAATCCACTCCAGTAGTCTTGCCTAGAGAATCCCATGGAGAGAGGAGCCTGGCGGGCTACAGTCCACATCGTCCCAAAGAGTTGGACACGACTGAGCGACTCAGACTCTCAGTTTCGCCCTTCATAACAACAGAATTCTTCTCTACCTAGCCAGTGATACTCCCCTCCATTCGGTCTCGAGTGATCCCCGAGGGCCAAAACTAAGGCGTTGGTTCTCAGAATGCTCCTCCTTTTTTGTGACTTTACATCTATCACAGCCCCTACTCGATTTTCAGAAATGTATTTCTTAGTTAGTAGCCATTCTCAGACTGTAATGTAGGAAATTTTGCTGTGTGATTTCGGTTTCCTTTCCATCTCGTTTCAAAGATAAAACACAAATTTGGGGCCAGTCTCTCCCAGGATGAGCGCATATTACCCTAACAAAGGCATGCTGCCCTAAAATTAGAAAAGAAAAAAATCAGAAAGCATTAGGGGTGAGAATGACTGCACCTTCCAAATCCCAGGGACCTACACAGAATTGCAGCTCCTATGCCAGGTCAGACCTTGGTGGGGCTTACAGATGACCATACTCAACACCTCCCATCTCGGGACCAAATGATGGTGATTTTTAAACTCCTTCCCCCCATCAGCTCTTGGCTACCCTCTCAGAGCCTGGTCGGTCCCCACCAGGTTACAGGAACTCTCTCGTGCATCCCCAACCAGACTGGTAGGTCACTTTATAAATTACTTGATTTCCCTCACTCACAATTATCCAATCACACAGAAAACTACATCTGGGCAAGAAAGTGTCTCTCCTGGTGTTGAAATAGGCCTTTCCAGGCCATCTTACTGATTGAATATGTAGATTGCAGTTCATTAGCAGAGTTCTTCATATGTATGCAAATCAGGCTGTTAACAACTCTAGCTTAATTGTTAGCCCTGCAGCAGCTGACTGCTTTTCTTTCTCCCATTCTTTTTTTCCCCTTCTTGTAGGCCAGCTTGGTGCCTGAACTGAGGGCTCTTTATTTCCACACAAGTTAACTTCCTGGTGTGAAGGGATTCATAGAAGTTGTGATTTCTTAAACAAAATACCTGGTGAAAAATATTCTAAATCCTTTGCCCACTAGAAAGTAGTGCCTTGTGCCTGCGATGGGCTTTTTGTTGTTGTTCATTCAGAGGACAAAAGCCTATAGATAAGGTTGTTATCATTAATGCTGTTTAAGAATGGTTCTGGGAATGGGAAAGATGATGCAGAATTACTTTAGAAATGACATAACGGTAGGTCTGTGTGGTCCCCAAATTAGGTTCCCTTGTCCCATTCCCACCACTGCTAATGAGTAATTACTGAATGTAATTCCTTGTTATCATCTGCCAGTTAAAATGTAGAGAGGTAGCCTAATGTCTGGGAAGCACACTCAGTTATTCTGATGAGAAGCACCTGGTCCCGCAGGTTAGACTGATGTTCACTTAAGCATTTCTTGGACTGTGTGGTGATAAAGCAAAAAACCCACAGTGACGGGCTTGTGAAGGACACAGAAGACGGATTTCAGGGCCGGGCTCCCGTCTCCATCTCTCCTGTCTCTGCCCTGAGATGTCATCGCTGGGACAGGGCAGGCTTTGGTCAGGTCCCCTGGGGAAATGGGGAGTGGGGGGAGGCGGTTCCTCATGAAGAGCATCTGGGGTCTCAGAGGAAAATGGATCCGTCCACTTGTATTCCAGAATGAAACAAACAAAAAAGGACACTTGAATTCGGTCCTTTAGAATGAAAGGAAGACCTTGGTTTCATGTCGCATGGCATGTGCTTCCTAAGCTGTGGTCTCATTACTTTGTAGACGTCCAACCCAATCGATGTCGCCACCCGACCTGGGACGGTCCCACACACTCTTCTCCAAAAGGACCCGAGGGTAAGTGCAAGGTCGGGCTGGGCCCCAGGGTGACAGGCAGCCCAGCGGAGTGCCTGTTGCCTTTGCTCTTCCTTCTGTTTTGTGGAAGAAGATGCTAGTTGAGGGGCTTTCCTGGTGACTCAGAGGTAAACAATCTGCCTGCAATGCAGGTGGCCCAGTTTCGATCCCTGGATCAGAAAGATCCCCTGGAGAAGAGAATGACTACCCACTGCAGTATTCTTGCCTGGAGAATTCCACGGACAGAGGAGCCTGGCCGGCTACATACAGTCCATAGGGTCACAAAGAGTTGCAGACAACTGAGCGACTAACACTTAAGCTAGTTCCTCTTAGAAATCAGAATGTCTCCTGTGGCCATGTGACGCCAGGGGAGTGACTTTGCATGGGGAGAAGAGGGTGGCTTATGGTCTAAGCCCAGGCTGGGGCAGTCAGTGACCCTGAGCTGGCGTGGTCCCCCACCCCCCGAGCAGCCTTCTCTGTCTGCATCTCCTAACATCTCTCGCACACAAGCCATAAAACATTTTGAGTGGAGAAGCAGTAAGCGCTTTTCTTTCTGGAGCTCACACAGCTCTTCCGGCCACTCGATTTCTCCTGTGGGAAGGAACCTTTTGTGCTCTGGAGCGAAATAAAATATCCATTACACTTCGGTTGTGTTATTTATTCATAACACAGACCAACTCAGAAAGAATCTGAAGTTACACAGCAGATACAATCTTGTCTCATTGTTATCCATCTTCATAGTAAATGTGGGGGAAAAAAATTACCTTTCACAATATTGTCTTTGACCCCGGGTAAGGGCAAAGGTTATCTGAAACTGATGACCAGAGTTAGGTAGATACGTAATATGACTCATCTGTGTATTTACATGAACTTTTGTGTAATGAACTTCATTTTATTTATTTTAATTAATGTTTATTGGATTATAAAATTTGTAAAGTTCCTTTATAATGCTGTTAGCTTCTACTGCACAGCAAGATGAATCAGCTTCGTATATATGAAATATATATATATGTTGCCCCCCTTTGGACTTCTTCTCATTCAAGTCCCCACGGTATAGTAAGTAGAGTTCCTTGTTGTACACGGTGTTTTCTCATTAGTTACCTATTTTATTTTCTTGAAAGTGTTAGTTGCTTTTATTAAAGTGTTAGATATCTATTTTATTTCATTGAAGGTGTTAGTTATGTCTGACTCTTTGCGACCCCGTGAACTGTAGCCCGCCAGGCTCCTCTGTCCGTGGAATTCTCCAGGCAAAACCACTGGAGTGGGTAGCCATTCCCTTCTCCAAGGGATCTATGTTATACATAGTATCATTAGTGTGTATGTGTTAATCCCAGTCTCCCAATTCCTCCCACTGCCCCCTCTTCCCCCTTTGGTATCCATACATTGGTTCTCTGTTTCTGCTTTGCAAATAAGGTCGTCTAGATAGTGAACTTCACTAAAATGTCTAATACCGCTAATGATAATTATTAAAAATAGCCCATTTTTACTGTATAGTCTGGAAAGAACACTTCTCCCCAGTTATTATTAGTGTCCAGCCGTCTATAGTCTGAAGGCCGTCTCCCTTAGACTTAGCTGAGGTTGGGAAGGGCTGCTCAAGACAGTGAAACTCCTCAGATGTGTAATGTGAGCAAATCGTTTTGCCGGAGGGCAAATCGCTATTGATTAAACTTGTCCGGGGCTCGTCAGCGTAGATGTACCAAGGCTTGTGAGGTGGGGGAGGGGACGCTTGGCACTTTTGATCGTGTGAAAATGGGTTAATTATTCTCTAAAAGGGCTTCATTTAAAAGTAAAATTCTAACATTTTAATTTCCCCTCCTAATGAAGCACTACAAATTTGTTAATTAGAGCAATTGTTTGAGTGACAGGCATGTAACCAAGTTGTCATTTTCTCTTCACAGTTGACAGATCCTTTCAGACCTATGTTAAGGGTAAGAAAGCTTCTTCTAGAACTGTTTTGCAACCGCTGTTTGACTCCCTGAGGGTTAAAAATACAAATCCATTACAAGGAAACACGCCATGGAAACGCGGGAGGAAGAGGTTGAAAAGACAGTGGTTGGGTTTTCAAGAGAGTGTGACTGAAAATGGCCTTCAGGTTTTTGCTTTGCGTGTTGGAGGAAGCCGGGCCGTCAAGGTAAAGCCAACTGACAAAATTCAACTCAGATTCTCTGGTTAGTTATGGCAAAAGGTCTGACTCACGGAGACTTAAGGGAAGGGCTGGAACTAGGCTGAAATTAGGATCCCTCTGAGTTCTCTTGTTTCTCTAGCACCTAGGAAATACATACCCAGGTCTCTCTAGTCTGGCTGGTGGCTGCCTCTTTCTGCACTAAGTAATGTTGACTTGTCACAGCCATTAGACTTTTTTCTCTGGTGCAGAAAAGGGCCACTCGGAGCACTGGTTTGTTCTGAGAGGCCTGGAGCTTGGCCAGCAGATAACCTCTGGATGAATGCTGACTTCCCTGGTATACGTGGGAGGTGGGGGGGGGGCGGGTGGTGGTGAGGGATGGCAGATGAAAAGGGATGGATAGTGGATTTCTCTATTTAACCCTTTTCTAGTGCATCTATTCAGATAATTCAATTTCTCCAAAGGGGGAGAAAGGATGGTGTCATCACTTAGGTGATTTCAGACAACCCATAACTTCATTACAAGAGAGCTGAGCTCAAACTTGGATTTAAGTGTATATTTCAGCAAGTGAAAGTGACTTAATGTTCAGAAACAGTGCCTTAATATAGAAACCAGACGCATCTGCTCTTTGCCCGTGTAGGAATGGGGCTGTGTTTCTTCTCATCCATCCTGTGGTTACTGAGCACGTGTTCGGAGCTCACGGGTAGGCTGTTGTTCAGTCGCTCAGTGATGTCCGACTCTCTGCAACCTCATGGACTGCAGCAGGCCGGGCTTCCCTGTCCTTCACTGCCTCCCAGAGTTTGCTCAGACTCATGTCCATTGAGTCAACGATGCCAGTGGGTAGACCGTGTGGCAGGAACACAAGTGAAGTGGGACAAGGTGGTCCTGCCCCCTCAGCTGAGTCTGCGAGACAGACTCACGGCTACTCCCCAGCCTAGAAAGCAAGACAGGAACTGGCTGGAGATGGGAGTTGATGTCCTCCCAGAGGGCGGGACAGGCACTCAGTCTCTGCAGAGGCCTAGAGAGGAGGAAAGGCGTGAGTTCTCATCTCTTTCTTTTCTGTTTTCTGCTTGGAAATGAACAGTGCTGCCCAACATGAATGGGCAGTTGACTCTTAGTGAAGCACTTGCAGGAACTGGGCTTCAATGAGAATGTGTTGGCTTTCTTTGTTCTGCTTTCGTTTTTTTTTAAAAACAGTGTTGGGGGAGGTGACACAGGTTCTGTCCCCTCTCGTTTTCAAACTGGTTCACAGACATTCACTAATTAGCTCTTCTGAACAGCCAATCTGCATTATATAGCCTGGCCGCATTTGTTCAACAGGGCTTCGCTCCACCAGGCCTGCCAGCTGGCGCCAGAAAAGAGAAAGACAGAGGAGGCACAGAGTGGGGTTCGGGTTTTGCCACGTTATCCTTGGTAACTGGCGAGGTCCTGCTCGGGGCTCGTTTTCTGAGGAGTGGCCGCCAGCTCTTGTGGGAGGAGACATGCCGCCCGCCCAGGGGGTGCTTCCTCCGGCCTGGGTCCCAGGCTGCAGAGGAGAGAAGGCGCTTGGAGGGGACAAAGCCCTCTTGTTTCGTGGAAAAGAAAGCTTCTGCAGCCAAAATCTGCTGACAGCTCTGGGGAAATGGAAGGGTTGTGTGGGTTTTTTTTTTCCCTGAAAGTCTTCCTTCTGACCACGTCGCTCTTTTTCGTTCCAGAAACCAGGAAAGTGGTGCGCGATGCACGTTCACATTGCCTGGCAGATCTACCACCACCAACAGAAAGTCAAGGTCAGTCCCGCCTGCCCAGTCTTGGGGGGAGGTGGGCTCTGGGTGTGTGATCTCCCGATTGAGGAAGCACTGAAACAGTCTGGAGACCCACAGGCAGGAAGGATCAGGTCCCTTGGAAAAGCTATTCAGAAATCTTAATATTAATTAGGGAAAGCAGCAGCAAAGTTACAAAACAGAAGCACACTGATAATATCCTGATGTTTTTTTTTTTTTTAATGATTTTGTCATCTTATTGATCCAGAGAGCTTAAATATAGATTAAATCCTGAAATAAAAGGTTTGAGGAATCTAATTAGAGTGACCAAGTATTAGTATGGGAAATACTTAGGATCTAAGAGGAGGTGTACATGAAAAGTTCTCTATAGAAGTTGGTATATTCTTCCCACCTCCCACCCCCTCAACATTTAGAAAAAAGTTTTTCCCTTTTTCATCATGGTTTATACAGGATAGTGAATATAGTTCCCAATAGGGCATTATTGTTATTAAACTTACGGCTTTGAAAAGTCATAATTTATGCCCTATATGACATTACAGATTTAGGCGTATATGGTACGTCCATTAGCAATTCACAGTATTAAAAATTCCTCTTCTAGAAGTGGTATTTGGTTGGCAGTGACCTATCCAATCTCTCCTTCATGCTCTTGATGACCAGTGCCAGGAGTCCGATGACAGTCGGTGCTTGTTGGAACCACTGACTGCTGGTTACCCTATCTGAACTCAGGAGGGTTTGCTTTATGTTTTCATCAGACAGATGAATAGGTTCCCTGCTTTACCAGGGTTTGATGATGGTACAAGAAAGAGATGCAGATCTTCTGCAGGTGCCAGGTAGGACATCACTGGTGAACTTAGGCACCAAAGTAAGGGACAGATCCAGATTTTACAGTCCGGGTGTTTACCATCTGTGTAACTGTACCAGTTAAGTAATTCCAATAACCTTCCATTGGAAGCTATTTTTTCATGAACAAGATTTTAGTCCCAACAGCATGTGGGGGGCCATGATTAGAATTTAAAAAGTCGGGAGAGATAGTCATCTCAAGGTTTTTTTTTTAATGGTTAAATAATTTTTTAAAACCCAACATAGTTAGAAGTGAAAAAGTCACCCTCGGTGAATGAGGTTGCAAAGATATCTTGCTTTGGTGCCAAATACGTCGTCTTTCTCAGAATATCCCATCGGTGTTTTGTTCTCCTTGACGTTAGTGTTAGGCGAGGTTTAATTAGAAACCTTGTGGTTTTAGCTTCATTGAAAAACATACGTGTACTTGAAAGAGCTAACTAGATTTTGATGCTTAGTTCAGTTCACTTTTGTTCTAGATGACGTGGTTAGTGGAACGGTGGGTAAAACACATCCTCCTTGTAACTTCTTTGATTAAAAGCGATGAAGGATGTTATAGGCATCACTTCAGCATCTTCCTTTCCCTGAGAACGTCCCCAGCGACTCCAGCGTTCATTATCCCAATTCAATTAGGAAGACCTCTTGCACAGGAGATAACTGATCATCTTCCCTTTCCATCACATTCTCTGTAATCCCCAAGCTCCATTTTGCTTCATGGACCTAAGTTGTGGTTAATGGAACTGTGCTGTGTACCATGCAGTATTAGCACTGAATAATTTGGCAACCAGATTAGAGGAGGCAGCCAGAAGATTTTTATAGATTCACAGTGGATTAGCAGCTTTGGGGAGGGGGGAATGGCTATTGCTTGATAGTGGGATTTCTTGAGAGAATTCCTTGTAGATCAGAGCAGAAATGGCCTGGTCCCCTTTCTCTGTGATGTTCATTTTACTTGTTCTTCTAGCCGCTCACCTGCTACTTCTAGGGAAAGCCCAGCACCCGCAGGTTCTTGCTGCTGCAGGCTCAGGGCTGGACTCTCTCCTGGAGTCTTGTTGCTCAGAGTTCAGTAGTGTGTGCAGGAAAAATGGAGAATGTGCTGTCTGCCTCCCGGGGTGTTGCTGCTGGCTCGAGGGGTCTGGGTGGGTAAGACGGATGAGTGGGATTGCAGGACAGTAGGGTTCAGCCTCCAGGGGATGGCAAACCCTCTCGTCTCTGATCCTCACACAGGTCAGATCTGATGTCTCTGTGTTGATGTTTTTGTGTGCTAGGACAGGGATTTACTTGTGGCAGAGCCTGATGGAGTTTGGGGCGGAGTGGGGCCAAAGGACAGACAGCATCCGATGAGTCTGAGATGGGAAGGGTGAGGGTCAGAAAGTAGGGAAGGCCTGGGAGGCTGGAGAGCTCAGAGGAGAAGGCGAGGCAGGGGCAGACTGGGAGCCTCAGACCCGGGTCAGGGGTCGGCGCTTATCAGGGGAGGTGTGAGGCCAACGTGGAGAAGGCTACTGAGAATCACGAAGGTGGGGGCGGCCTGGACCCATGCTCTAGGAGAGGCTGCCAGCGTCCAGAGTGAGGCCAGGGAAGGAAGCAGGAGGAAGACTGGGAGCCAGTTTCTACAGCCTCCAAGAAAGGTGAGCTCGGGGGTGGATATACTGATAGGAGGAAATAGAGTGACTGCAGTTGACAGAAAGGACTTCACAGCAAGAGAGTTTCTGGAAGGTTCACTGGTCTGGCCTGAGCTCTTCCTCAGATGATTGGGGTTACTGTGCCCAAAGCCCCTGTTAGTCACATTAATATCCCTACTTGCTTTCTGTTTGCGTCTTTAAAAATAATGTGACAACGATCATTTGAAATTAGCTCGTAGGCATGCAAATATTTCTTCATAACTTTCAGCTACTAATGTACTGTGATCTATTAGAGCACAGCAAAGAGTCATTAAACAATTAATTTACACAGCAGATTATTCATGCAGAATTCCCAATAAAATGAGCTTTAAAATACTATCATTTAAAAACTTGCTAAAATGAACCTTTGCAGCAAATCAGAAACTCCTTCGGGACGGTGGTGGTTCAAGGAGCTAGGATATGGTTCTAAGCCTCAAACCATGTAGCCTCAAAGACAAAGCATGAGTTTTGCCCCTCGACATTTCTGCTGCGAGCCACAGGCCCCTCTGAGGCAGACCTGCTTTTCTGGCATTTGAGGGTTACATGGTTTGTGGGTTGCTATGTTCTCCCAGCAGGTGTAGACCTGAACCTGACCCAGGGCCCCTAGCCCGAATGCACTGTTCAGAGTTGACTCCCAGTCTCCTCATTAATATCTTTCTTCCCTACTGTTTCTCTTGGGCTTCCATCCTTTCCTCCCCGCACCCTCCCTTGGTGCTGTAGAAGCAGATGCAGTCGGATCCACACAAGCTGGACTTTGGCCTGAAGCCTGAGTTCCTGAGCCGTCCTCCAGGCCCCAGCCTCTTTGGAGCCATCCACCACCCCCACGACCTGGCACGGCCTTCAACTTTGTTCTCCGCCGCTGGTAAGTTCAGAGGGGCAGGGGTGAGCTGGGAGTGGTAGCTCTCGGGTAGCTAGATGAGTGATGTCTGAACTCTGGGCCGCTGTTCACAAGTCACTCCCCCAAAACAGCATTTGATGCCAGTTTGCAAGGTAGCATCACAGCGCATCACCGGAGATGGAGTGTTCTCCATGGATGCTCCACCTCCATGAAAGAAGGAAAAAGACCCTGTCTCCCTTCAGGGTCTCATGTTGCTTCAGCTTATTATTTGCTTATGTACTAAACCACTGTAACTCACAAGTGTCAGATGCTACTGAGATCAAGAGAGCTCGCGAGGGTAACTGGGAAGGAAACAATGCCGCGGTCCCTGCCCACAGAGCAGGTGGGGGTTTCGCACTGCAGTGCTCGGTTATGCCCTATGAGGGTCTGAGGATAAACATACAGTGAAGGTAGCTGCCACTGGTGTGGTGTCAGAGAGGGTGAATTAGTTGGTGGCTGGTTTTCTCTGCTACAGAACTTAACATTCTTGCCTGGTTGGTTGTAATGATGCAGGAGATTTAGGGGACAGCCTGTAAAATCCCCAAGAGATCATTTATTAACCTCTGAGATTACACACTCCCAGGTGCCTCTTAGGTGTGCCAGAGTGGGTCCCTGATCATCCCTGCATCAGGTCCCTGCCCAGTCCTGCTCCAGGAACTGCAGATGAAGGCAGCAGCCATCAGGAGTAATAGGTAGACAAGAGCCACCCTACTGCCATCAAAGTCTTTCCTAAAACTACCTTCAGCGCACGGTGCCTGGCCCAGGGCTACCCTGGGTTGTGCTCATAAGTGACAACGCTGAGCGCATCCTAATGGTTGGCCCCATCACCTCCTACCCACTACGCAGGATAGAATTTCTTGCTCTGGACATGCATGCTCCCTGTTTCTAGTCCTTAGCGAGTAAGTTTCACATCCATCCTGCCTGCCACCTTCCTAGGCTTTTATCCAAGACTCATTTTTGGTGGACCCAAGGTTCTTCTGTTCAGGAAGAAAGAAATAACCCACACACTGCAAGAGACCATCATTCTAATGGGCCTTGTCCCCAAAGCAAGGGGACCCCACCCTTGAGGGCAGATGGAATTTGCTAAGGCCTTAGGTTTCTGTCATTTCTTTTGAGGGATAGGTTCAGAGGCTAGGTGACCATGGCATCTAGGCACTGAGACAGGGCTACATGAAGAACAGTTTTTGGACAGAAACAGAGAGGTTTCTCCCTGGCTTCCATTTTAGCCCAGCAGACAAATTGGCTGCTTTTGCTTTGATAATTCTGGAACTCTGGGGCACCCCTGGGGACCCTGGGCTGAGCAAAGCTCTGATTTTCTTTGAAGCATTAATTAGCTTGTACTACACAGACAGTGTGCAGCCAAATTGTTATTTAGCTGGCAACACTGAACACGCTGGGCTGTGTTCACTGTGTGGGGGTGGGTGTCATATTCGCACTTCCTGAGTGGAGAATACATCACCACTGAGGGCTGAACAGAGGACTCCTCAGGTGCCTTCTGAGGCCGAGATGCTGGGGCTCTGTTCTCCACTGTGTGCTTTCCTCCAGGACCCTTCCAGGCTGGGGAAGAAAATCCCGAAACATAAATTAATGGGGTGTTGAAGGATCAACTCTCCTCCACTTAATCTATGTTCCTGAAGGAATTTATACTTGGCTTATAGGAACTTAGTCAAAATGCAAGGGATTCTTGGAACAGTTACTAGTAAATCTATTCCGACCCTGTTTATACTTCCATTCTGGAGGGTAATCTTCTCTAGCATAAGCAATATTGAAGTTTTCCCAAAATGGGTATTTGGTGAAACTTTCAACTGGTAAGTATAAAATTCAGCCACTTTGATCTTGCTGTTGGGCACTAGTGCCTGAAATAAACTAAGGGGGCTTCTTCAGATGACCTTGGCCTACCTCTTGTCTAGAGCCAGGCCTGCCTTCTAGAGAACTTGCCTCCTTAGCTGCACATTGACACACATACCAGGTGGATGCCCTCAGCTTTTGGAAATATCATCCTTCCCTAAGGCACGTGTGCACACTGTTTTTCGCTTCCTAAGGAAATACACGGGGCTTCCCATTTGGCTCAGTGATAAATAATCCACCTGCCAATGCAGGAGACGTGGGTTTGATCCCTGGGTCAGGAGGATCCCCTGGAGGAAGAAATGACAAAACCCACTCCACTCTTCCTGCCTGGAGAATTTCATGGACAGAGGAACCTGGTCGGGCTGCAGTGCGTGGAGTCGCAAAGAGTCGGACACGACTTAGCGGGTAAACAACCGCAACAGAGGATCGAGGCCAGGGAGAAAGGAGAGGAAAGGGAAACCCAAGCAAAGAGCACTGAGGTAGACCCGAGTTCCCTGGCAGGCAAAGTAAAGAGTAACAGGGCTGCAGGGTGATCGGTGTCCAGGAGCAAGTGAAGAAACTGGCTTTTCCCAGCACTGAAGGTGGGGAGGCAGGAGGCCTCCGTCTCCCACAACCTGACATGACTCACAGTGCGGTTCGCAGGGTCCAGCTTTGGCATCTCCTTCCATGCGGGTCCGTGACGGCTAACACGTTCTCGGGAAAGGGGATTGTGCAGAAGCCCAAGCAGCGCAGCCCGGAGTCCACCTCTGTACTGGCCGCTTCTGCACCCAGATTAGACAGCGTCTCTCAGAGTGAAAGTCTCACCCCCTCAGAGGTGTCTCTGAAGAAGGGAGCCCGGGGCCAGATGCTGCCCCTGGAGAGACGGAGGGCATGTGGTCATGGCTCCTAGTCCGTCAGTAAAGAACCTTGCTTCCCAGTTTTAACCCGGCATTTCTCCAGACTCGGGCGGCAGTAGAACCCCCTGCCCCACTGGCGGTTTGCCCACGTTTGCGGTGCCGTGCGTCGGCGTCTTCAGAAAGGAAGACCTCTTTTCGGTAGTGGGCAGCCCAGCCAGGAAAGAGAAGAGGGGTTGAATTCCTTTCCGCCCCTGACAAGCACGTGTCCCTGTCCCCGAGTGTCGCCCGGGTGGACTTCAGCTGTGTTCTTGCTTTAACATGCTCCCTGCAGGGGGTCTTAGGGGACCAGGAGCCAGTGGCGTTGTATTGGGTTGGCCAAAAAACTCGTTCAGGCTTTCCCGTAAGAGTATACGGAAAAATCCAAATGAACCTTTTGGCCAGTGCCAGACGCGGGCTTCCTCTGAAAGCTAACTCCGTTGTTTGACCCCCAGGCGCTGCACACCCACCTGGGACCCCGTTTGGGCCGCCCCCCCATCATAGCAACTTTCTGAACCCCGCGGCCCACCTCGGTGAGTTGTGTCCATCATGCACGGGCACTGACGTGTGTGTCTCAGAAAACCTGCGTTCACTGCGTTCCTTCTGCACTTCCTGGCTAGCAGGCCATAGTCCTACATAGGACTCTCATCTGCAGAGCCTTTTAATCTAAGTGACGGTACGTCCCTTACCGTCAGGAGGTGGAGGTGACCTCAGGGATGTTTGAGTCCAGGCCATCCCTCTCTAGGAGTTCAGCACCTCTTACACCGGGCTCGGCAAATAGGAGATCTGCGTGCAGTGGGGCTCTCTGTGGGGTTACTCGGGGTGCGGAGGGTGAACGCCCTGGGATCTCAGGGGATCCCCATGTACAGCAGCCTGTCCCCACTGACGGGAGAAGACGGTGAACTCTTGCCCGTAAACGGGCACCCCTGGACGTAGAGAGAAAGACACCTGGATGTTATGTAGAGATAGTATCTGTTATTTTTTAATCACTTCACAGCCCAATTCATATAGCTCTTCCTAGTAAAGGGGCTTTATTCGTGGCCTTTATTTATTTGGAATTTTCAAACGTGCACCAGCACATGCGGGCAACGGTACGCCCGACCACAGGGTGCAGGGTACGTGTGACCTCAGCGTTCCATTAGGAGATTTTAAGCTGCCATCTTAACCTCTGTCCCTAAGAGGAGAGACGGGCAGGGAGGCATGTGAGCACACTGTGGGTTGAGTAATGTTCCCCACCCAGCAGGAGAGAGATGGGGGGACTTCCCTCACAGGCCCGTGGTTAAGACTCGGAGCTTCCGCTGCAGCAGGGCACGGGCTTGATCGCTGGTCAGGGAACTAGGATCTCACGTGTACGCGGCACAGTTCCAGGAAATAGCTAATCCAGTGCCCACATCCAAAAGGACGAAAAACCCTTTGCATAATCTGGTGGGAGAAGTGAGACAGACCAGGTCTGAGTACACATGTGGCAAGGGCCCCACTGCCTTCCTAGGAACCTTCTCTGCCTCACTCAGCAGAGCCATACAGCCTTGCCCTTCTTCCCAATCTCGTCTGCAGAGCCTTTTAATCGGCCGTCTACGTTCACGGGCCTGGCAGCGGTTGGTGGCAACGCCTTCGGGGGACTTGGAAATCCTTCAGTTAGTGAGTACCTCTAAATTTTTACAATCTGCCTTAAACTATCTCCTCTGATCTGTCAATGGCTCGAAACCTTTCTAGATGAAAGGAAACCATGCTCTTGGGAAACAAATTGAGGTTATATCATTGCCAAAGCAAGCCCAATCAGTGGAGTTAGGTCTAAACCAACCTCCAGCCCACTGTTGATCTATGCTCCTGAAGGTCAGGAGAGGTAGTCAGTTGAACGCCACAGAGTTTGCTAAAGTTCATAATTTCATCCTATTCCATCTCTACCCACTCCGATTTTAGCCACAGCGTTCTTTAGACGTGGGCTTCCCTGGTGGCTCGGTGGTAAAGAATCTGCCTGCAGTGCAGGAGACCCGGGTCTGATCCCTGGGTGGGAAAGATCCCCTGGAGAAGGGAATGGTGACCCACTCCAGTATTCTTGCCTGGAGAATCCCATGGACAGAGGAGCCTGGCGGGATACAGTCCACAGGGTGGCAGAGTCAGACACAACATAGCAACTACACCACCACCCACCCCGTTAGACGTGAAGACAGCTTTTAAATTTCATCTTGCTTTGGTGGAAGTGAGAAAACACACTGAAGAATAGGAAACAGGCTCAGAACAGTCCAGAGAGGGCAACATCCAGGAAGACTGTCATTTTCCACCACTGAGAGGTCGAGCGACTTCCCGGGTAATCCAGCAGCTAAGACTTCACCTTCCAATGCAGCGGCGGGTTTGGAGTCAATACCTGGTGGGGCAGACATCAAAACACAAAGCAGAAACAGTATTGTAACAAATTCAATAAAGACTTTACAGAGAAAAGAAGTCTGCCTAAACACCCTTTATCCACTCAGCATCAGCGTGTCTTATCCACACGTCCTGCCCTCCACTGCAGGAGACTTAGGAGGCAGGTCCGTCCCAGGTCCACGGAGCCTGGAGACTCTCCGTGTCTATTTAGATCAGGACCATGTCTGGCCTCTGCTGATGCTGGTTTTGGTCGCCAAGGTTGTGGACAGGGCAGCAGTCGTGTTAGGGTTGTGGTGGGCAGAAAAGAACCGCAGATTCTCCTCTGAACTGAGCTGTTAACCCAAGTCACATATCCACACCCACCCTCCTGCATGCTCGGGACCTCTGCGTGCGCCTGACAGGCGTGAGCCAGTGATGCTGAGACCCTTTCCTTTCTAATCTCCCCCTCTCCACCCCCGTCTGCCCCTTTGCCTTTGGTTTAAAAAAAAAGAAAAGCTGTGAGCTTACTTAACCTCTCCAGTGTAGGACGCGTTCCTCTAATGAATCTGTTAATCTCCTTTCCTTTTCCAGCTCCCAATAATATGTATTCATTTTAACTCTGAATGCTGTTAAAAGTTTTTTGGTAAGTACCTTCATTATGGCGGATTATATAATTTCTCTGAAACCTTTTTTGTTCTCCACTTCACCATTTCAGCACCCAACTCAGTGTTCGGCCACAAGGATGGCCCCAGTGTGCAGAGCTTTAGCAACCCTCACGAGCCCTGGAACCGGCTGCACCGAACGCCTCCGTCGTTCCCGACCCCTCCGCCCTGGCTGAAGCCAGGGGAGCTGGAGCGTAGCGCGTCCGCTGCAGCTCATGACAGAGATAGAGATGTAGATAAACGAGACTCCTCCGTTAGTAAAGATGACAAAGAAAGGTACGCAAAGAACCCGCTCTCGAGTCCCGATGGGGGAGCCCCCTCTGTGCCAAGTACCGGCCCCCCACTGCCCCCCCACCCCACCCCCGGCCCCCCGGCCCAGCCTCGAGCTTCAGCTGTAGCCTCGGCCCCTCACGCAGCCGGGACAGCGCCCCCAACCCTCCTCCCCACCGCCACCACCACGCCCTGAGCCCAGAGACCCTTCTCCCTCCGGCCCGCAGGGCCTTGTGACCACAGGCCAGCATCGCAATTCTAGGTCCAGTACAAAGCGAGCGAGTCCCGGCTCAGCAGCAGTGTCCACACCCAGCCCCCCGCGAGCCCTAGTGTCTCCAAACAGAAACCGCTCTCGAAAAGGTAGTGAGTTGGAGCCTGGACCAGACACACACGGCATGAATCAACACCATATTTGCTTTCAAGTTCGTGCAGTCCATTGACTCATCCATAGGTTTTTTGCTCTCTCTCTCTTTCTCTCCCCCTTTTCTTTTTGTTTTCTGTTAGAAAGCCATGTTTTGCATCGTCTCATCATATTTTTCTCAAATTTTGTTCAAACTCAAATCCTGGGCTCACAGATGACCGCTAAGCTTTTGCTAACCCAGATTGAAAGAAACCTCACCAAGCAATTTGGGTTTCCTATCACCAGTGGATAACTCATTTTACTAACCGTTTTTATCTCCTTACGTGGTAGTCCATGCCTCAAAAAGAAAAGAGTGTTTTTTCTGAAGAATGTCATAAGCATTCTTGCCAAGGCCTTCCTCCTGCCTGCCTCCCTTTCTTGAGGGTATTTTCATGTTGAATGAACTAGCAAGGACTACACGAGATACACCTGACAGAAAATACTTAATAACATTTCCCTTTTGGAACTTAAGTCTCCAGTACGATCCAAATCTTTTGTTTTTATTGACTGTGTATTGTGAGCATGTATGTGTGTGTATATGTATGTGTTTCATAGCAATCTAAAAGAATTTTAACTTTGGAGGCTCTAAATGCAGCAGGTTAAGTAGCTATTGCATCATAGGCCATCATGCTAAGAGATATCTTTCTTATAAAATGACAGCTTTTTTCCTCAGGACAGCATGGTAAAAATCTCTCAGCCAATGGGAGGGCCATTTAGGACGTCATGACATACAGCTCTGAGCTGCCAGAGCAGGTGCCCCTGGAGGGGCCGCCCCTAGACCAGGAGCTCTCTAGATCAGTGGTCCCCAACCTCTTTGGCACGAGGGACCAATTTTGTGGAAGACAGTTTTTCTGTGGACCTGGGGGCAAGCAGGCAGAGAGGGCGTCAGTTTTGTCTGCTACTCACCTCCTGCTATGCTGCCCCGTTCCTAACAGGCCACAGATAGATGGGTGCCAATTCCTGGCTGGGGGTGGGGGGGAACCCCTGCTCTAGATGGCCTGTCAGTGAAGAGAAGGTAGGACTTGGCAGCTCACCTTTCTCCATTTTTCTAGATGGACTCACAATGGCCTTTTGGATGAAAGTTAGGAAATTCAAATTCACTTTTCTTTATTCTTACCTCTTAAAGATGGTCTTCTTAGCCTCTGCACATTGTCTAGAAACAAAAACTTGTCAGGGCAGCCTGAGTTCTCTCTGCAGGGCACCCTCACCCTCTGGGCCCCCCAGGCATCTTGCTTTCCCCCACTTCCTGTCTCAGGCCGTCCCTAAAACACCCCGATTCCTGGTCTCAGCTCTCCACATTCTCCTTCACTTTCCTCTGTTGCTTCCCATTGTGTGTCCTGTATTCTTAAACCCCCACCCAAGACAGGCCTCTCGAGTTCTCCTTCCACACTTCCGTTCACAGATTGGAACTGACTCCCCACCAGCCCCTTAGCTTTCGTATCTCTGGACCTGCTGCTTTTTCTGGTGTCAGATCCCGGCTTTTCTTTCCTAAGACAGAGGTGCTTTGTGCGACCCCAGCGTTCTGAAACTGGTTTCCTTTCGAGCCCCTCGGGGGCTGCATCTTGGTTGCCCCGTACCTGCTGCCTTTACTCTGAAACCAGCCCTTCCTCCTGCTGTCAAGAGAGAGATTTTCCCATGATCCTCAGGTTGCGCTCTCCCGCTGGCTCAGAATTGCAGTGTTGGAACTTGATTCTTGACCCTGAGGATCCTGAGAAATCTAGACAGGCGACTGTGTGGCCCCATCACTGACCTCCCTGGTCCCTTCAGGTTTCTGAAAGTTCTTCCTCCTGGTCTTGATTCAGGTCGGTGCCTCTTACATACACAGAGTTACACCCCCTCACTCTCTCCCACCCCGCATCCCTTGGGCTTCACCCCCTCAAGCCTCCTCTGGAGTCTAGGCCAGTCAGGTCAGGGTGGCCGGATGGGCCCCACCTCGGGCACGGCGGCCACCCCGGGGACCGAGGGAGCTGAGCCCTACCCGGCCTCTTCAGCCATCTCATCAGGCGGCCGGCAGCCCAGCTCACCTGTCTCCCCATGTCCCGTCTCCTCCGCAGGGAAAGCGTCGAGAAGAGACACTCCAGCCACCCCTCTCCAGCCCCCGTCCTCCCGGTGAGCACCCTGGGACACGGCCGCAGCTCCGGCGAACAGATCAGGGGGCATTTGAGCACCGAGGCTCGCGAGAAAGACAAGTGCAAGGACAGGGAGCGGGAGCACTCGGAATCGCGCAAGGACCTGGGCGCCGACGAGCACAAGGCGAAGGAGGGCCCCCTGGCCGAGAAGGACGGCCACGGCCACGAGGGCCGCGCCGCGGGCGAGGAGGCCAAGCAGCTGGCCCGGGTGCCGTCGCCCTACGCGCGGGCGCCCGCCGCCGACAGCACCCGGCCGGGCAGCGCCGCCAGCCGGGACGCCGAGCCGCGCAAGGGCGAGCCGGCCTACGAGAACCCCAAGAAGAGCGCCGAGATCAAGGTCAAGGAGGAGCGCAAGGAGGACCACGACCTGCCCCCCGAGGCCCCTCCGACCCACCGGTCCTCGGAGCCGCCGCCCCCGCCGCCGCCGCCCAGCTCCTCGGCCGGCGTGCACCCGGGGCCCCTGGCCTCCATGCCCGTGGCCGTGGGGATGCCCGGGATCCACCCCATGAACAGCATCAGCGGCCTGGACAGGACTCGCATGATGACGCCCTTCATGGGCCTCAGCCCCATCCCGGGAGGGGAGCGCTTCCCGTACCCTTCCTTCCACTGGGACCCCATCCGGGACCCCCTAAGGGACCCTTACCGGGACCTGGACATTCACCGCAGAGACCCGCTGGGCAGGGACTTCCTGCTGAGGAACGACCCTCTGCACCGGCTCTCGGCGCCGCGGCTGTACGAGGCCGACCGCTCCTTCCGGGACCGCGAGCCGCACGACTACAGCCACCACCACCACCACCACCACCACCACCCGCTGGCGGTGGACCCGCGGCGCGAGCACGAGCGCGCGGCGCAGCTGGACGAGCGCGAGCGCCTGCACGCGCTCCGCGAGGACTTCGAGCACCCGCGCCTGCACGCCGTGCACGCCGGCCCCCTGGACGGCCACCTGCCGCCCCCAGGGCTGCTCGCGCCGGGGCTGCCGAGCGTGCACTACCCGCGCATCAGCCCCTCGGCGGGCCCCCAGAACGGACTGCTCAGCAAGGCGCCGCCGACGGCCGCGCTCAGCGCGCCGCCCCCGCTCATCTCCACGCTGGGGGGCCGCCCCGTGTCCCCCCGCAGGACTACGCCCCTGTCCGCCGAGATCAGGGAGCGGCCTCCCTCCCACACGCTGAAGGACATCGAAGCCCGGTAAGGAGTGGACAGGACGCCCGGCGGGACACAGGGGCCCGCGTCTCCAGCGCGGGTGGGGAGCCCCCAGCGCTTCCCTGTGTATAAAAAAAAAAATGTATAGACTCGGTGCAGATTTTGAAATGTTTTTTGTATATTCTCTGTTGAAATTTTTCAAATCTTTTAGCTGATTCATACGTTCTCACGTCTCCCCACGCTTTTGGTTTGTCATATAAAACTTTTTTTGATTTGAACCAAAACAGTTAAGATGACAACACACACACCGACGCGGTGATAATTGGGGGGTGGGGGGGAAGCAGACAAGAGTCCACACTGTCCATCGTGCAGAGAGCTCTTTGGGGTGAGAAGGGAAGGCCGTGTACATAGTTATGTAAAGAAAAAAAGGTGGGGGGGGCTTGTTGCTTCATGAGCTAATGGTTCATATATGCAAAAGGGTAAGATGAAAGCTTTACTTTGTACAGATGTAAATAGATAAAGATTAAGTAACATAATACATTAATACTTCTTAAAATGTGCTATTTGCAGACTTAATATCAGCGAGCACAGCCAGCTTTGGCTGTGTTCCCCATGTATTGTTCTAGACAGCTAAACCCTTCAACTATGCAATGAATGTTAGGGCTTTTCACAAAAGCCCGCCTAACTCAAAGGAGCCTTTTCAAGTCCATTTACAACATACTTAAGGTCATATTTTCCCTGAACAAGCACTTAACGTGATATGACTGTTTCCCTTGCTTGTTTTTTTCAAATGGAGACTAACACCTGATTTTGCAAATTGGACCCCCAGGCTGAAACTTTGCATCTGAAGTTGGTGCTTGTGGGCCTTGGGTGCATGTAGGGGTGGGGAGAGGAGAGTACGGCCCTAGAGAGGTAAACCGAGGCCGTGACTGACCAACCAGGGCCAGGGAGGATGGGAGTGGTCAGATGCCAAAATCAGGGGACACAAACAGGCCGCCAGCACCTCGTCACCATCCGTCACGTGACTTCACACACCCCTCATGTGGGAACCATGCGTTTTTTCAGTGCGTCCTGTTTCCTATCTGTACACCCCTCCTCATTCTGTAATGAGATTCAGTTGCACCCAAACAGATCCTGAAAGAAAGCTTCGCGTTTTCTCAGATGATGGATATGTTTTCACTGTATTCAATAACTGATGAAGTTCAGGAGCACGTTCCCTAGCATGACTTCACCGTGTTCCCGTCGGTAACCAAGTCCAGGAGGAGCCAAAGCAGGTCAGCTTTGTGGGGCCAGGGAGCGTTGCAGAGGGCGGAAGGTGGCAGGCAGAGAGATGGTCTTGTGTGTGCGTGTGTTTTTGAGTTTTGCATCAATCTTACTGTCTCTTCATGATACTTTTATCATACAGTCAGCCTCTTGTCTACCTAATTTGGAGAGAATATGACTTTACTAGCAGAGATACAATATATCTTGTCTACTGGACTGTAAAATATATGTATGAAATAAAATTAGTTCCATTTGGTCTTCTAGTATATTAAAGTGCTATCTGACGTTGTTATCCTGTTTTTGCAAAAAAAAAAAAAGTTAACTACAGACCATTGTTTCTAATAAGCAGAGAGATCTATTTTAGTAGTCAACTGAAGGTTTAGTTGTGAGCTTCAGATTTTGTGAATTCCAAATGTTGTGCAGTGTTTTTGTTTTTTTTTTAAGACAACAACTAAAAAGGACAAAAAAATATCCAAGGAATATGTACACTGGAACCGTAGTGGTAGCTTTCAGTATTGTAAAGAGATTGTTCTATACAGACCTTTTTGCTGTTCCTCCTGTATGTAATAAAGTCCTTTCTAGATCCTATGTGAAAAGAAATGTGGAGCGACTTGAGTCTTCAGCATGTTCTCATCGGCGGAGCCTTCTTGTGTTATGTAAACTGTGCCATGTTATTAAAAAATGTGAACCAAGCTTCCAGCTGCCTGTTTGTGTGGGGTGGCCATCCTTACCATAGGGAAGCCGCCGTGCCTGCAAGACAGACCAGGCTCTGGAAGAAGAGAAGCACCTTGAACCCTTGAGTGAGGACGGAAGGCTGGCCTCCCTCTCTGACCCACACAGCCTCTGCCGGTTAGTTTCTGTAAATGTCTGCCCTCCATACAGTCAGGAGTGTTTGGTTTGTTTTGATCGTATGTTCTAAGCTGAGTCCTGGGAAGGTAATTTTGGATTTCGTAGGGGATGTACATGCAGGCGGAGTTAGCCAGCGCCCTTTGTGTCCTGCACCTCCTTCAGAACTCAGCGTGTGGTTCGTCTGCGTTGATGACATCTGATCGAGGGCCTCTGCCAACAGCCGGCGTGTGCCTCTTCTTCACATTGCAGTCTGTGGGCTCGGTCTGTTGTGAGTTACTTCAGGCCTTCCAGGTATGTCCCTGTCTTTTCCTGTGTTTTGTTGAGTTACCTGGCATAACCCTCATCAGCTTGCAGATCTCTCCCTCATCCTCTAAAACTTGTTTTGTCTTTTCAAGATGTAAAATCTGTTACATTTCCTGGTGTCCATATGATGGATGATGAGTGTTTTGTGTCTTAACTGGAGGAAACAAAGGCAGGCCGGCTTTAGCAGGATGTGGGTGGCTGCTGTTGGGAGAATTAGGAAAGGGGGGCTGGGGGTCTAGGCTGAGGACACCTGCAGCCTCACGGGCAGAGGCGGGTGGCGTTGGCACAGGGGGCTCTGGAAGATGGCTGGGGGCACCAGACTCCCAGGCTTGGAAAGCTGATGCTGGGCTTGAATGAAGGCCGCAACCTTTACCCTGCTCTTATGCTAATACCCAGCTCCCAGACTGGAGAAAATAACTTGAAGAAAGGCTAGTAGATTGGAAAACATGGTAACCACTGTTATTCCAAATCAGGCAGTTCTCGAGACCTTCCAAACACACCATCCCTGGCCTTGCTGGCAGACCGCCCCGCTCCCGCTCTCCCACTCTTTTCCAGGCCACTATTTGCAATGCGAGACCGGAAGTTACTGTCAAGTCAGTCACGGTACTGAATCCCCAGGGCTTTATTCCTCTCAAGACCTTTGCAGATTTTCCCTCTAATTGCGTTCTGCTCCCCAGCACTGATGGGTACCAGCACAACTTGATTTCCTGCTAACCTATAGATGCTCTAATTATCTCCACAGTCTTAGACCCACAGTTGATCTTGTTTCCTGCTAATGGTACATGACAAGTGAAAGAACTAATATGATGATGCAATAATTACCATTTCCAGATGGATATTCACAACAGCGTTGGCTGTTGATCCTCTCTTTGCCTCAATCAAGGTGGATGAGAGGAAATGAGACGTGATTGTCGATGTCATACACGAATATAGCGTAAAAAAGCCCAAGGGGGGGTGTGTCTGTCTGTCTGTCTGTCTGTCTGTCCTGAGGCACAAACTTGGCCTCAGTGCCTTTAAATCAGTTGAAGAAAAGATGACCAAAGTGACGTGGGCTTTTTCACATGTTATTTTTAAAACTTTGTTTTCTTTATAAAAAAAAAAAAGACTTCTTGAGCAATTTCTTAGACATGGAAAGTTTCCTTTCAAGAGGACAGAGGTATTTATCAGATAGAAAATAATATCAAAGACAATTCTGTGTAACGAAATTGCTGAAAAGTACAAAGCTAGTTCTCACACCAGACAGAACCTCCGATAAGGACCTTAAAGCCACAGCCTGGTGTAAGCCACCCTCCTGGCTTCTGTTCTTAGTGACATTAAAATCACAGCTTCTCTGGAACTGTTTCCTAGTGTGTAAAATGAGACCATCTGAATAAATTAAGACCTAAAAGCAGGCAGGTTTTGGTGTACAGGTCCTGGAGCTGGTGTAGAGAACAGTCCCCACAAAAGACAAAGTCACTTTTCCTTTTTACCACTCAGCTGCAGTATCATGAGGCTCCTTTATTAAAGATCTGCAGACATGGCGGTTCCAGGGCTTCTAACTCAGGCCTGGGTGTTTCTCCCCCGGTGGGGGCGGGCAGGGTCTGGCAGCAGCATCTGAGATATTGGTACAATCGGGCTCCCACCTACCGTGCTACCCACAATGTCTGCTGATCCCGATGCAGACGATGTGGGGTTTGACCTCTGAGCGGGTGCTCGGAGATGCACTGTGGCCAGGAAGAGCCCTGGGCCACAAGCCTTCAGGGCCACTGTCCTTGGCCTCAGTTTCCTTAGAGGTCACTTAAATGAGTTGGCTTACCGCTTCTTCGAACTGTTTGGACTCTGTCTCTCTCTTGGGCCTCTGGTTACTCTTTTTCTTTTTCTTTAATTCTCTCAAAAATATCTACAAATAATAAATGCTGGAGAGGGTGTGGAGAAAAGGGAACCCTCTTGCACTGTTGGTGGGAATGTAAATTGATTCAGCCACTACAGAGAACAATATGGAGGTTCCTTAAACTAAAAATAGAACTACTGAATAACCCAGCAATCCCACCACTGGGCATATATATATACCCTGAGAAAACCGTAGTTCAAACAGATGCATGCACCTCAATGGGCATTGCAGCACTAGTCACAACAGCCAGGACATGGAAACGACCTAGATGTCCATCAACAGGGGAATGGATAAGGATGTGGTATGTATATGCGATGGCATATTACTCAGCCATGAAAAGGAGCGAAACCGGGTCATTTGTCAAGCTGTGGATGGACCTGTCAGGTTACTTTTGAAAACCTGTTTACTTTCTCACACCCTGTTCAGTTCCCCTTGCTTCTTGGCAACTTTATATCTGCCTTTATCTCCAGGGTCTCTTCCTCAAGGCCCTGCTGTGAGCTGCACCACTGACTGAGGTCAGTCTCAAAGCCACCTCCGTGAAGCCTCCCCAAGAGCCCGTTTCATGCTGATGCCTGCCCCGCCGCCCCCAGGAGGCTCCGCGGGCTGAGCTTGCTCTCTGAGCTCCCCTCCCGCACCCTCCTCTCAGCCCTTCCTGTCCTGAGGTTCTGCGGGGCCCTGTCTTCTCTACTGCAGGAAGGTCAGCTTCTCAAGGCGGGGTCTGAACAACATGTGCCCCACACAAGGCCTGTGCCTGGGCCAAGAAGATCCCCTGGAATAGGAAATGGCAACCCTGCTCCTGGAACTCTTGCCTGGAAAATCCCATGGACAGAAGGAACTGGCAGGCTCCATGGGGGTCGCAGAGAGTCAGATATGACTGAGTACACGGTGGGGCAGGCGGTGAGGCCACACCGGGGCTGGCTCCTTGAACTGGAAGACTGCACGGAGCTTTGACTCAAACCTCTTTGACTGTAATGCACGTACATCATGATGCAGGGCATGCGCACACACCCGACACGGGTTTGATGAAGTAATACTCCTGTTGTGTGCAGTGAGCTCTGTTTTTCACTCTGTCCTCTGTCCTCCTTTTATTCCTTCTTTTCAATGCTGGTCACACCCACTAATTCATCTCACGCCCTTGGAATCGTGGGTCTCACCCCCCGCTTTGAAAGAAGCATCACACAAGAAATCCTCCAGACTCTGAAGGAGGGTGAGGTCACATGGGCAGGGGGCCAAGGCTGCTTTCTGCTCCCAGGACTGCTACCCTGTCCTCTTACCTGACTCCCTAAACCCCGCTCCACGCTGCCGCCAGCTGTGCTCCCAGGCTCCACACCACCCCTTATTTACAGAGGACGCCAGAGGGAGCCTGGGTTCTCACCCGCCCTTCAAAGGCCTGCCCCTCTAGTGCCTGGGGACCTGTCGCCATCATCTCTCCGGCCTTTCCCAGCACACCCTGGCCGTTCACAGCTGTGTCTCTCTTCCCTCTGTGGTCTCTTCATCTAGCACACTGAGGCTTACTCTGAAGGCCATCCCCTCCAGGAAGCCTCCCCTGACTGTTCCTTGTCTCCCCGCCCACCCCCACCCCCACCCCCCTTCATAGTTCACTGCTTAGTCTAGTGGTTCTCACAGTCTGGGCCAGCATCAGCAGCAGGGAATTTGTTAGAAATACAGATTGTCAGCCCTCCACCTCTAACCTCCTGGATCCGTAATAGAGTGGGGCCCAGGAATCTGGGTCTTCGCCAACCCTCTAGGCGATTCTCCTGGGCAACCAAGCTTGAGAACCACCGGCTCAGACTGTGAAAAGCTCAAGGTGAAGTTCTGGCCTAAGGCTGCAAAAAGAATCACTGAGGTGACAGAAAATGAATCCGGGGGGAGAAGCTGTTCTTGACTTTTCAGCCTGACCCACGATCCTGCGGGATCACAGAGATGGTGACCTTGTAGGACACAGAAAGGCATTTCCTGCTTCCCCGTCTGTCCTGGCTCTCTCGCCAGTTCTCATCACAGACTCGCGCATCACTATCTGTTTGAAATGGCCCACAGGGCCACCTCTCCTTAGCAGTAAAAACAAGAGCCAGTGTTAACACAGTGCTTGTTCTGCGTGCTGTTGTGCTTTCCGCGTGGACTATCTCCCTTAATGTTTTCAACAGCCTTACAAGGTGTAACCCCGATTGGACAGTGAGAACGACAAAACCCATAGAGATGAGGTGACTTGCCTGTGTTTAGGCACATAACTTAGACACACACCCAGGCATTCCCTCTCCAGAGCCTGCATCGTAACCCTGTGTTACCACCGAGAAGAGGCTGGCTGAGTTAGTCTGTCCCCCAGACAGCAACTGCAAGGACACTGTTTACCTACTTAACTCTCACTGGTAATTAACACAATGCATAGTCCAGAGGCTGCAAACTGCTGGCCTGCAAAGGAAAGGAAGGAGGGAAGTAACAGAAGTACTGTGCCTGGCTCAATGATCAGAAAATGCTACGAGGCAAGGATTATGATTAATCCAAGTCTGTATATCTGTGGTTTTGTTTTTTAGATTAGCGGCTTGTGTGGTCCAAAGCGGCCCACACGATGTCCTATCTGATCCAGGACAACCTTAGAATACAGTAATTTTACGTTCATAAACCAGAAGTCGTGACCCAACTGAGCCTCAGTTCCAGACGGGGCCACATGCCCTGAGCTGCCTGCAGCCACATCACTCCCAGGGCCCCACACGCCACCCTCCACGGTTTCCGTTCATGTTAGCTGGATGTCAGTGGGCCATTTGTGGCTGTGGACACGTGCCAAGTATTTAATCGCATTTTTGAAAGCAAAGTATGCTCGTATCTAATTATTAAAGTAGAACTAAAATTCCAGGCAATAAACGGACAGTCCTCAGAAGTCCTTGGTAATGTGGAATTTTCATCCATTCAGACAGCTTGTTACCCCAGTGGGTCTGTATTAATGCAACTAAGATGCCATCTGCTGTGGTTCACACACCCCTCATGGCAGCGAAGGTTCCCGAATCCATTAGTGGGGGTAGAGTAAACGGACATTCATCTATTTGAGAAACCAGGAGGGCATCCTTTTGGCCAGGTTCTTGCTAGGGGCTAGGGCTACAGCAGGAGCCAAGAGGACAAGGCTCCTCCTCCCCTCTCCCCGCACCCCACCTTGGGCTTACATCCAAGGGAAGACGTACAGACAGTGATAAAAGCTGTGAAAACTGAGGACTGTGGTGAAAGAGCCCCTGAGCGAGGCTGATGGGCAGCAAGGCATTTTCAAGAACGCTGAGTTAATGAAATGCAGCCTTCTGTTCCAGCCAGGTATGGCTGCAACCCAGTTCTCCTTTGCTCCTGAGTTTTCCCAAATCCCCTTCTGCTCTGACAGGCTTCCACCTGGAGAGTGGGAGATGTGTCTTTGTCTCCATTTGCTTCCCCTGCAATCCTGCTAACAGCCAGGTGAAGGCGCCTCTGGAAGGTGCCTGAGGGAAGAGATGCAACCAGGGATATGATGGATTGAAGCCAGGTAAAGCCATCATGCTCCTCAGTAATCTCACATCAAAAAGGAAAGAAGGCAAGAGACTGGACTTAACGGATTTGTAATCTCTCTATTAATTCAAACAGATTGTGTTTTTAAGGCTGGATAGGATTTTATTTGCTAATGTTCAAGGAATAAAAGAAATGCCAAGATAAAAACGGGGAAGTGAAAGTGATGCTTGAGAGAAGGCCAGAAAGGAGGTGTCACAAGGAGCCCCCAAAGCCAGATTCAGAAAGAACTCTGGGGGCCAAGTACCAAAGGTCTTGCCTGTGAGGGCAGATTCTACCTATAAACAAACTTCCAGGGACTCCACGGTGGCAACCGAATTCCTCTCCCTTTTTGTTGAGCATTTCTCTCTAGCCCACTTACACGTCCTGGAATTGAGACGGGGCACCATTTACATGCTGCAGCCTCCACTCATTCTCCAGAGGGCAGGGGAGGGTCCCCCACCCTGCCTTCCTGATATGCAGGCTCACCTGCGGGGCCAAGGGGTGCCCACGTGTTTGTCCCCTCTTCCAGCCCCTCACCTACACCTGCAGGGAGCAGAAGGTAGCCCCCAACTCTGACCCTCAAGTCTCCCTCCTGCCCCTACTCAGCCACATGACCACCCTCTGCCTCGGACCTCAGCGTTAATTCCAACTTCCTCCATTGCTGTCTCATCCTCTTGGCCCTCAATAAATATCCCTTCCACTTCCCTCCTCTCTGCTCCAGTCCCTTCCTCCCCGTGTTCAAGAAACCCTCCCTGGCCCTCTGGCCAATTGTTACCACAAACCCCATTTTTCACCTCTCTGGACCTGACTTCACCTTCCTGTTCCCCGCAACGCCCCTTGCGCGTCCCTCCATTGGAAGTACGGCGTTTTAACCACTAGACCACCAGGGAATTGGCATCACTGGGTAGGCCCTGGCTCCCTCCATGAATCAGCAGCGACCAGGCTGTAACAGCTGTGGGATGTGGCAGCTAGCTGTGGCTCCAGCCCTTTCCTGCCAGCTGAGCGTTCATGAGTGGGGGAAATGGGGACTGGGGTCCTTGCCTGGCTAGTTCCAGGATGGACCCTTTCCGCGCTGGGGCCACAGCTGGTTTCCAAGGAACTTCACAGGAGGTTTTTCTGAAATGCCAGCCTGAAGGGAATCAGCAGATTAGATGCAGTTATAAGAAAGAATTTAGAGGTGGACCATAAAGAAAGCAGAGCGCCGAAGAATTGATGCTTTCAAACTGTGGTGCTGGGGAAGACACCCAGCTTGGACAGCAAGGAAATCAAACCAGTCAATCCTAAAGGAAATTAACCCTGAATACTCTTTGGAAGGACTGATGCTGAATCTGAAGCTCCGTTACCTTGGCCATCTGATGCGAAGAGCTGACTCACTGGAAAAGACTGAGGGCAGCAGGAGAAGGGGGCGACAGAGGATGAGATGCTTGGATGGCCTCACTGATCCAATGGACATGAACTTGGGCAAACTCCAGGAGATGGTGAAGGCTAGGGAGGCCTGGCATGCTGCAGTCCACGAGGTCACAAAGAGTCAGACACAACTTGGCAACTGAACAACAACAACATAGATACTCTGCTCCGTTCCCTTCTGGGGCAGCATTTTGCAATCAAGAGACAGACACTGGGAACAATCCACCAATCTTATTCACGTCGCCCCCATTTTAGTTAAACTCATTCATGTGTGTCTGTGTTTTAAGTTCTTTACCATGTTATAACCAGCAGAGATTCATCCAGCTCCAAAGCCAAGATTTTGGGCAGTTCCAATACTACAAGGGTCCTCGTGTGGTGCCCCCTCCAACCCTAATCCCTGCCAATCACCACTCTGTCGCCATCTCTAAAATTCTGTCATATCAGAAATGTTACATAAATGGAATCATAGAGGACATAGCTCTGTAGGACTGGCTTTTTTTCCCCCACTCACCACCATTCCCTACAGACATATCCAAGTTGCCGTGTATAACAATAGTTCAGTTTTTCCTTCTTTATTGCTGAGGAATACTCCACAGAGTTATGTCCCCCTAAAATCGATGTTGTTGTTTGGACACTAAGTTGTGTCCAACTCTTCTGTGACCCCGTGGACTGTAGCCTGCCAGGTTCCTCTGTCTGTGGGATTTTCCAGGCAAGAATACTGGAGTGGGGTGCCATTTCCTTCTCCAGGGGATCTTCCTGACTCAGGGATCAGACCTGCACCTCCTGCGTTGGCAGGCAGATTCTTGACCACTGAGCCACCTGGGATGTCCCAAAATTCAGATCCTAAAGCCCTAACTGCCCATGTGACCATCCTGGAAACGGGCCTTTAAGGAGGTGGTTAAGTTTAAATGAGATCAGGGAGGTAGAGCCCTGATCTGATGGAATCTGTGGGCATCATCTTTACAAAGGACAACAGACACCAAAAAAAAATAAAATAAAACCTCTCTCCCTCTTCCAACATGAGGACTCTGAGCCAGAAGCCCACCCCTGCTGGAACCTTGATCCTGGTCTTTCCAGTCTCCAGAACTATGAGAAAATGTTTCTGTTGTTTAAGTCATCCAGTCTGTGGTGCTTTGCTATGGCAGCTTAAGCAGCTTCAGCCACCTAAGATGCGAGAACCAGTTTGTTTAGCCATTCGCCTGCCGAAGGAAATCTAAACAGTTTTTAGTTTGAGCCATTGAGGAAATGCTGACACGTTTCAAGGGACTGACAACTTAGAGTATATTCTATGACAGCAATGCATCTAATTCGTATTTTTTAAATAATTAGTTTAATAAAAAGTAAAATCAATAAAAGAATTGATGCTTTTGAACTGTGGTGTTGGAGAAGACTCTTGAGAGTCCCTTGGACTACAAGGAGATCCAACCAGTTCATCCTAAAGGAGATCAGTCCTGGGTATTCATTGGAAGGACTGATGTTGAAAGCTGAAACTCCAATACTTTGGCCACCTGATGTGAAGAGCTGACTCATTTGAAAAGACCCTGATGCTGGGAAAGATTGAGGGCAGGAGGAGAAGGGGATGACAGAGAATGAGATGGTTGGATGGCATTGACGAACATGGGTTTGGGTGGACAGGGAGACCTGGCGTGCTGCGGTTCATGGGGTCACAAAGAGTCGGACACGACTGAGTGACTGAACTGAACTGAAAGCATCCGAAAATTAAGACTGCACATTTGCATAACCTATGGGTCAGGAGACCAGCCAGGATGGCAGAATAGAAAGACCCCATGCTCATCTCCTCTCTCGGACACACCCAAATCACAACTATCTGCTGAACAACCACTGATGAAAAAGCCCAGAACCTGCCAGGAAAGACCTTCTACAACTAAAGACATAGAGAAGGAACCACAGTGAGATGGGCAGGAGGGGCGGAGTCATGATACAGTGAAGTCCCATAAGCCGGGGTGGCTGAGCTGCATGTCAGGCTCTCCAGCCCACAGGGTCTCATGCTCGGAAGATGAGCCCACAGAGCATTTGGCTGTAAGCCTCCTGTGAATCTTCTTTCAGGAGACCCAGAGAGCTGGAGAGAATAGACATCACTGTTAAAGCGGACACACAGGGACTCCATGGTGGTCCAGTGGCTAAGACTCTGCGCTCCCAATGCAGGGGGCCCGGGTTCAATCCCTGGTCGGGGAGTTAGATCCCACATGCTGCAGCTAAGAATTTGCATACTGCCAACTAAAGATCCTGTATGCCTTAATGAAGATCAAAGACCCCACGTGCCGCAACTAGGACCCAGCACTGCCAAATAAATAAATAAATTTCTTTTTCTAAAAGGGGGCACACACAAAACCTCACACACTCTGGGACCTAGGGCAGAAGCAGTGATTTGAAAGGAGCCTGAAAAAACAAAAGAAAGGATCCTGAGTCACACATGCCCACTGATCTTGGAGTCTCCCGGAGAGGCAGGAGACAACTGCAGCTCCCCCTGGGAGCACAGACGCTGGCAGCTCGGTTTACCACCTGGAGGCTGGTGGTGCTGGCCAGTGCCATTTGAATCCTCCCTCTAGGTTATTAGCCTCCGTCTAGCGGACCCAGCCCCACCCGGGTCCAACAGCCTGTAGTCACCAGTGCCGGGACATCTCAAGTCCAACAGCCAAATGTGGACACAGCACCACCCACCCCCCCAGCAGACAGGCTGCCTTAAGATCCCCCCGAGCCCACAGTCACCCTGGACATGGCTCTGCCCACCAGGGAGCCCAGGACCCAGCCCCACAGACCAACGTGTCAATTAAACAGAATAGAGAGCCCAGAAACAAACCCATATTCTTATGATCAATTCATCTATGACAAAGGAGGTAAAAATATATGATGAAGAAAAGACAATCTCTTCAGTGAGTGGTGCTGAGAAAACTAGACAACTACATGTAAAATAATGCAATCAGAACATTTCCTAACACCATATGCAAAAATAAACTCACAATGGATTAAAGAAAAGACATGAAATGAAAGACGTGACACCATAAAAGTCCTAGAATGAGAGAAAATATTTGCAAATAATATGACAGTGGGTTAATATCAAAACTATACAAACATCTCATAAAACTCAATATCAAAAAAACAAAGAACTCAATCAAAAAAGCTTATTGGAAAGAAGATTTAATTGACATTTTTTCCAAAGAAAACGTACTGATGACCAACAGGTACATGAAAAGATGCTCAACATTGCTGATTATTAGGGAAAAGCAAATCAACCATGAGATTTTAACTCACACCTATCATCATGAGATTTCACCTCAGAATGACTATTAGAAAGTCTACAGAACAAGTGTTGGTGAATATGTAGATAAAAGGGAATCCTTGTGCAGTCTTGGTGGGGATGTAAATTTGTGTAACCATTATGGAAAACAATATGGAGGTTCGTCAAAAAACTAAAAATAAAACTACCATAGGATCCAGCAGTTCCACTCCTGGGTATACATCCATAAAAAAATGAAAACACTATAAGATACAAGCACCCCGAGTTCATAGCAGCACAATTTACAAAACCCAGATATAGAAGCAACCCAAGTGTCCACTAGGAGATGGGTGGATAATGAAGATGTGGTATACACACATATACAGACATATACACACACACGTATATACACACACAATGGAATATTAACTATAAAAAATGAAATCCTGCCATTTGCTGCCTGCAATGTGGATAGATTTAGAAAATATTATGCTTGGTGAAATAGAAAAAGACAAATGATGGATGATACCACTTATATGTGTAATATAAAACAAAACACAAATATATATAACACAACAGACTCACAGATACAGAAAACAAACTAGTATTTTTCAGTGGTGAGAGGGAAGGGAGGTGGGTAAGATAGGGTATCGTATTAACAGATACAAACTACTACATATAAAATAGATAAGTAACAGTGATATATTATACAACATGGGAATTATAGCCATTATTTTGTAATAACCTTTAATGGAGTATAATTTATAAAAACACTGGATCACTATGCTATTTATCTGAAACTAATAAAATATTTAAATGGGAATATACGAATTCAAAAAGAGGAAAAAGTTAAATTAAATTTCTAGTAAGCATGATTTTAAAAATTTTAGTGGGAATCACACCCTGGATGCAGGTCAGGAAGCAACAGTTAAACTGGACATGACAACGATTTGGTTCCAAATAGGGGAACAAGGAGGACATCCAAGGTTTATATTGTCACCCTGCTTTTAACTTATATGCAGGCTACATCATGTGAAATGGCTGGGCTGGAGAACACACGTGGAAACACAGATTGGCTGGGAGAAATATTCAATGAGCCTACAGATATGAAGATGGACACCCCTCTCTTATGCAGCAAAGTGAGACGGAACTAAGGAGGACCTCTTGATGAAAGTGAAAGACGAGAGAGTGAAAAAGTTGGACTTTAAAACCTCAACCATTACAGAAAACTAAGATCCATAATAGGCATGCCCGGTCCTCATACTTCATGGCAATAGATGGGAAACATGGGCAGACCTTTTTTTGGGGCTCCAAAATCACTGCAGATGGTTGACTGCAGTTCATGGAAATTAAAAGAACTACTCCTTGGAAGAAAAGTCTAATGACCAACCTGTAGACCAGCATATTAAAAGCGTAGGAGCCATAGATGGCAGTGAAATAGGGACGGGGAGACCACTTTCTCCCTTACGAGTCATTCAAAGAATAACCTGAACGCAGAGCAATCTTTCACAAAACAACTGCTGATCGTTAGCGTGAGGTCGGGATCGGGCACCCAGAAAAAAGACACATGGCCCATTGTCTTCGGAAAGGAGTCCTCCTATTACTCCGTCTTACTACTCCGTAATTTTCATTTGCATTACACTATAACCTTACAAAAAAAAAAAAAAAAAAAAGAGAGAAGCCCTATTTTTAAACCGAACTTCATATATATTTATAAAATTTTTTGTGTGTGTGTTTTGGTTTTTGCCTTTAATATAATATTTTTAAGAGTCTAACCTCTACTCTAGATTTTTAATCTTTGTTTTTCAGTATATGATATAAATTGTGGACATTTAAGAATCCAGTATTCAGTTCCCATTTTTATACAGGAGTGTGTTGATTATTCTCTCCCAATCTTGACTCTCTGTTTTCTACCTCAGTACACCTCTATTTCCTCCTTTCTCCTTCTCTTCCCAATCCAACTCTGTGAATCTTTGAGGGTCTCTGGGCTACGGAGAACACTCTGGGAACAGACAACTGCATAGATCGATCTCTCTCCTCTTGAGTCCCCCTTTTTCTCCTCCTGCTCATCTCTATCTCTCACCTCCCTCTCCTCTTCTTCATGTAACTCTGTGAACCTCTCTGGGCATCCCTCACGGGGGAGAATCTTTCGCCATTAACCTAGAAGTTTTATTAGCAGTGCTGTATAGTAGGAGAAGTCTTGAGACTACTGGAAGAATAAAACTGAAACCCAGAGGCAGGAGACTTAAGCCCAAAACCCGAGAACACCAGAAAACTCCTGACTGCATGGAACTTTAAGTAATAAGTGACCGTCCAAAAGCCTCCATACCTACACTGAAACCAACCACCACCCAAGAGCCAATAAGTTCCAGAGCAAGACATACCACGCAAATTCTCCAGCAATGCAGAAACATAGCCCTGAACGCCAACATACAGACTGCCCAAGGTCACACCTAACACATAGACCCATCTCAAAACTCATCACTGGGCACTCCATTGCACTCCAGAGAGAAGAAATCAAGTTCCACGCACCAGAACACCAACGCAAGCCTCCCTAACCAGGAAACCTTGACAAGCCAAACGTCCAACCCCACCCACTGGGTAAAACCTCCACAATATAAAGGAATCACAGACCTCCAGAATACAGAAAGCCCACTCCAGACACAGCAATCTAAACAAGATGAAAAGGCAGAGAAATACCCTACAGGTAAAGGAACATGAAAAATGCCCACCAAGTCAAACTAAAAAGGAGGAGATAGGGAATCTACTTGAAAAAGAATTTAGAATAATGATAATAAAAATGATCCAAAATCTTGAAAACAAAATGGAGTTACAGATAAATAGCCTGGAGACAAAGATTGAAAAGATGCAAGAAATGTTTAATAAAGACCTAGAAGAAATAAAAAAGAGTCAATTAAAAATGAATAATGCAATGAATGAGATCAAAAACACTCTGGAGGGAACCAATAATAGAATAACGGAGACAGAAGATAGGATAAGTGAGGTAGAAGATAAAATGGAGGAAATAAATGAAGCAGAGAGGAAAAAAGAAAAAAGGATCAAAAGAAATGAGGACAACCTCAGGGACCTCTGGGACAATATGAAATGCCCCAACATTCGAATCATAGGAGTCCCAGAAGAAGAAGACAAAAAGAAAGGCCATGAGAAGATACTCGAGGAGATAATAGCTGAAAACTTCCCTAAAATGGGGAAGGAAATAGCTACCCAAGTCCAAGAAACCCAGAGAGTCCCAAACAGGATAAACCCAAGGCGAAACACCCCAAGACACATATTAATCAAATTAACAAAGATCAAACACAAAGAACAAATATTAAAAGCAGCAAGGGAGAAACAACAAATAACACACAAAGGGATTCCCATAAGGATAACAGCTGATCTATCAATAGAAACCCCCCAGGCCAGAAGGGTAAATGGCAGCGAGGAACATACTTAGGTAATTGGAAAGAGAAACCTACAACCCTAGATTACTGTACCCAGCAAGGATCTCATTCAAGATTATGGAAGGAAGAATTCAAAAGCAACTTTTACAGCAAGCAAAAGCTGAGAGAATTCAGCACCACCAAACCAGCTCTTTCAACTCAAATGCTAAAGGATCTTCTCTAGACGGGAAATGCAGAAAGGTCGTATTTAAACGTGAACCCAAAACAACAAAGTAAATGGCAAACGGGACCCACACCTATCAATAATCACCTTAAATGTAAATGGGTTGAATGCCCCAACCAAAAGACAAAGATTGGCTGAATGGATACAAAAACAAGACCCCTATATATGCTGTCTACAAGAGACCCACCTCAAAACACGAGACACATACAGACTAAAAGTGAAGGGCTGGAAAAAAATATTTCACGCAAACGGAGAACAAAAGAAAGCAGGAGTCACAATACTCACATCAGATAAAATGGACTTTCAAATAAAGGATGTGAAAAGAGACAAAGAAGGACACTACATAATGATCAAAGGATCAATCCAAGAAGAGGATATAACAATTATAAATATATATGCACCTAACATAGGAGCACCGCAATACGTACGGCAAATGCTAACGAGTATGAAAGAGGAAATTAATAGTAACACAGTAATAGTGGGAGACTTTAATACCCCACTCACAACTATGGATAGATCAACTAAACAGAAAATTAATAAGGAAACACAAACCTTAAATGACACAATGGACCAGCTAGACCTAATTGATATCTATAGGACATTTCACCCCAAAACAATCAACTACACCTTTTTCTCAAGTGCACACGGAACCTTCTCCAGAATAGATCACATCCTGGGCCACAAATCTGGTCTTGGAAAATTCAAAAAAATTGAAATCATTCCAGTTATCTTTTCTGATCACAGTTCAGTAAGATTAGATCTCAATTACAGGAAAAAAAATTGTTAAAAATTCAAACATATGGAGGCTAAATAACACCCTTCTGAATAACCAACAAGTCATAGAAGAAATCAAAAAAGAAATCAAAATATGCATAGAAATGAATGAAAATGAAAACACAACAACCCAAAACCTATGGGACACTGTAAAAGCAGTGCTAAGGGGAAGGTTCATAGCATTACAGACTTACCTCAAGAAACAAGAAAAAAGTCAAATAAATAATCTAACTCTACACATAAAGCAACTAGAGAAGGAAGAAATGAAAAACCCCAGGGTTAGTAAAAGGAAAGAAATCTTAAAAATTAGGGCAGAAATAAATGCAAAAGAAACTAAAGAGACCATAGCAAAAATCAACAAAGCTAAAAGCTGGTTTTTTGAAAAAATAAACAAAATTGACAAACCATTAGCAAGACTCATTAAGAAACAAAGAGAGAAGAACCAAATTAACAAAATTAGAAATGAAAATGGAGAGATCACAACAGACAACACTGAAATACAAAGGATCATAAGAGACTACTACCAGCAGCTCTACGCCAATAAAATGGAAAACTTGGAAGAAATGGACAAGTTCTTAGAAAAGTATAACTTTCCAAAACTGAACCAGGAAGAAATAGAAGATCTTAACAGAGCCATCACAAGCAAGGAAATCGAAACCGCAATCAGAAATCTGCCAGCAAACAAAAGCCCAGGACCAGATGCCTACACAGCTGAATTTTACCAAAAATTTAAAGAAGAGCTAACACCTATCTTACTCAAACTCTTCCAGAAAATTGCAGAAGAAGGTAAACTTCCAAATTCATTCTATGAGGCCACCATCACCCTAATTCCAAAACCAGACAAAGATGCCACAAAAAAAGAAAACTACAGGCCAATATCACTGATGAACATAGATGCAAAAATCCTTAACAAAATTCTAGCAAACAGAATCCAACAACATATAAAAAAAATCATACACCATGACCAAGTGGGCTTTATCCCAGGAATGCAAGGATTCTTTAATATCCACAAATCAATCAGTGTGATACACCACATTAACAAATTGAAAGATAAAAACCATATGATTATCTCAATAGATGCAGAGAAAACCTTTGACAAAATTCAACATCCATTTATGATTAAAACTCTCCAGAAAGCAGGAATAGAAGGAACATACCTCAACATAATAAAAGCTATATATGACAAACCCACAGCAAGCATTACCATCAATGGTGAAAAATTGAAAGCATTTCCCCTAAAATCAGGAACAAGACAAGGGTGCCCACTCTCACCACTACTATTCAACATAGTGTTGGAAGTTTTGGCTACAGCAATCAGAGCAGAAAAGAAGTAAAAGGAATCCAGATAGGAAAAGAAGAAGTGAAACTCTTGCTGTTTGCAGATGACATGATCCTCTACATAGAAAACCCTAAAGACTCTACCAGAAAATTACTAGAGCTAATCAATGAATATAGTAAAGTTGCAGGATATAAAATTAACACACAGAAATCCTTTGCATTCCTATACACTAACAATGAGAAAACAGAAAGAGAAATTAAGGAAACAATACCATTCACCATTGCAACAAAAAGAATAAAATACTTAGGAGTATATCTACCTAAAGAAACAAAAGACCTATACATAGAAAACTATAAAAAACACTTGATGAAAGAAATCAAAGAGGACACAAACAAGATGGAGAAACATACCGTGTTCATGGATTGAAGAATCAAATTGTCAAAATGGCTATTCTACCCAAAGCAATCTATTAGATTCAATGCAATCCCTATTCAAGCTACCAACGCGATTTTTTCACAGAAACTAGAA